>NW_013171819.1:241739-491035 GCF_000151665.1 Blastocystis hominis
TAGGTAGCTAAACGCTATCACTTCTGCGATATATGTTAAGAAGCTTGTCGAATATCACTTCCTCTTTCTCATTCCCAACTTTTCTGGATAAACGCAGTTCCCCTTCGCTATACTATCACAGAATGCCATCAAAAATCTACCGATCCACAAATTCAATATAACACATGGGAGCTTTGTCTCCATCTCTGTAACCACATCTCATAATACGCGTATAACCACCATTTCGATCTCTAGAAGCAATCGTAAAAAAGAAAAACAAAAAACTTGTATCGTCCTGCTATTGTATCAAACAACTTCTCCATTGCTTCATCTGTCTTCACAGTCACAGCAGCACGCTGACGTGCATAATCCGTACCTATCTGGAACTCAAAATAAGCACTATTACCCTTTTTCGCCAGTGTGACCATTTGGTCGGCTACACGCCTCACCTCCTTAGCACGCGTAACCGTTGTTCGAATTCTATCATGCTCAATAAGGGAAGTGGTTAAGTTCCTAAATCTTACTTGGAAACGAACGAAAATGTACCTAAGCATGGCAGTTCGGTGGGAAGTTTTTCTTCCCAACTTTCGGAAGATCACACGATGCTTCATCAAGAACAATTAAGAAACAAAAGGGGTAGAAACGTGTATAAACGAATAATATTGGTGGCTGTTGTTGCCGATACATTTGGAAAGTTCATTTTGCGAAACTTGCCTGGTTGTTGGCAATAGAGATGCAGATAATGAACGAAAATGATATGGATTATAGATCTGATGCTATTTACTTCTGGTTCATCCTCTATTTTTGCATTTTTACTATGTGGTACATAATGGAGACAATTGAGGATGTAATATCATTTTCCATAATAATCCTTTTGTCATAATCTCCATGAAAAATCGTAGTAATGGATTTTTTCTAATTCTTTTGACTCATGTTTCTCACAAACATCATATTCAAAAATATAGTATTCAGTAACTTTAGATATATAAAATATCTCAGTTACAAAGATCTCAAGAAACACATCCCACTCAAACATCAAACTGTAACTTTTTCTCCCTTTTTCCTCGCTCGAGTGAAATCATAAACGTCTCTCCCGCCTTCTTTCTCATCGAATACACCGAACATTGTAACCCTTTTTCCTTCAAGAACGCTTCACTGGACACCTCATTATCGAACGTTTTCAACATTCCAACCGCAGACAGTCCAAAACTGCTACCCTCCGACCAAATCAAATAATCGCTGTCTTTCAAAATAAACATATCCAACATGGCTCGATAATAGAAACTCTTCCAAGTTCCCCATATCTCGGTTTTCGATTTAGCGGGGGACGAATGACCGATCGCAAAATCTTTCATTTGATAAATGAAATCGACTCCTGTGGATCTCACGACCTTATAAATCTTTTCCAACACATGACTCGAATCTGTGGAGATGTACAAAAACGTGTTGTTTCGATTCAATCCATGTTTTTTCATGTACAACGCCACTTCGTTCAATGCGACGTTCATCGCATACTCTCCCTGCATCTCTCTCTCGTGGAAATTCGCCAGTTTCCCGCCCATTCGAAGCTGAATTCCGATCATTGTTCGTTCATGCAGCTTCGTCAAATGCCCGTTTATCTTCGTGCACATTTCGAAATCCGGGTTGAGAAGCAATCGGAACATAAGCGACCGAAACTCTGTACCTGCCCAAACGGCTGAAACAGGTCCTGAAACTGTGGGAATCAGTCCGTTGCGTTCTAGAATGGAGCGATAGAACCTCAGATTGATATCGCGATCGGTGATATCGATGTAATAAATGTAGCAAAGCTGAGGTTTTTTCCGGAGGTAAAACAGTGGATACGATGAGAAAAACTTTCGGAGTTCCTGGGCGCCTTTGAAGTCGTAGCAACGCGATAATGGTATTCTACTAGATAGCTTGTCTAGATTAGGGAAGGGGACAAAGAACGATTGAAAAAAGCTGGGAGAAGACTCGACTAGACGTCACGCACTCACCAGGAAAGTACTGTGAAATGAACGATTAGAGACGGCTGCAATATACGCAGTCGTCATGATTCCGTTGATTACGTTGCCCAAACCGGACTCAGCGTGGGGAATGTGGTTGATCGTAAATACTGACTTAGCTCGAAATGAAGCGTCTAAAGATCGAAGATAGGCGTCAAATCGATGCTGCTGCTGTACTCGAGCTTGTTGCGAAATCGTAATATCTGCACTATTCCTCAAACGCCATTTCGAATAATGGAAACTAGATCTTCTGGAGTATTTCCCCTTATTCTTTTTCTCTGCAAAACGATTTTTCACAGAAAGTGAGGATGGAGGCATTTTTGCATGAGAGACATTGGTAGTGAGAGAAGAAGCAAAAGAACTATTAGTAGAAGAAGAAAGCTTGTAAATAGTAGCAGAACAGTTATTTTTCAAACGTGAAGAGAGAGATAATGACTTATTAGGTTTAACACCTCTGAAGGAGATAGTTTTATTCTGAATATTGCTATTCTTGGAATTGCCATACACTTCGTTGGAGAAGTTCTACTATGAAAGGCAAAGAAAGAAATTACACGACTCAAGTAAGTAAAAATACAAATGACGAACAGAAGAGGTATAAAAAACGTTCCTGAAAAGAAAACCATCATACAGAACTATTTACCTAGAGTCAACATTGGAATAATATGTAATACGAGAAGTTAAGTAATAAAAACGAAAACAAAATATTAAAAGTAGATTGTTTTACCATTAAAAGTGTAAATACGATTTAACAGTTCTGTTATTTTGATTCTATCTCTACTATTTCCATCACATTATTAATAATTATCAGTGTTGCTAATATCAACTGTATAGCAGTACGTTTGCAAATAGTCTTTTTCGCTTGCCGCTAACGTGTTTTATTCCATTTGAGGTTTTATTTTATTATTCCACGGATGTGTATTATTGCTGTGCAGAGTGTATTTTGACATACTTGTCAGTAAAATTACACTAGACAATAGATTAGATACTACTAATGAAAAGCCATAGATTCTATCAAAATCATTCATACGGATAATAGTTAAATTGATGCATTACAAAAGAATTAGGTAATTGGCGTCTATTGCGCGAAAACTATGGACCGCCTTTTTCGGCCTTCAGACCCCATCAACTGCATGCCTGCCGTCCAAAGTCGCCTCACAAACCCCATCTTCCATCGCTGGCCGTTGTTCACATAATTTCATAGTCTTCACAAGACTTTAAGGGACCAAAAATTAACCTTAGCTGAAAATCGACGGCGTCTATTGCGCGAAAATTTATTGCCGCCATTTTCGACCATTTTTTACCTGTCAGCTGGGTCGGTCATACTAAACAGCCACTCCACCCTGTGTCTCCATGCAATCCGAGGTACCTCTGACGCCTCTTGTCGGCAGGGATCAAACTATCGCGCAAAACCACGCCAATTACCTATTATTATAGGAGCCTCTGATTCCCCTCCCACACAGTCCAAAGTTAAAAGAAAAACAACATCTCCTTTACAGAGGGGAGCATTCGTGGGGGAGCCACAGGTTCCCCTACATGTTCTTCAATCGGTAATGCGCGAATGCTAGTGTATGCACGTTGTCGTCCAAGATCCATCGCTTGTTGTCTGTGCACGTCATGTGTGTCTTGGTCTGCTCCTTCGTGGTAATATCGAAGGCCTGATTGTTGATGCGCTTGAAGCTTTTTTCAATTAATGCATCTCCTTTTTTCTTCTCTGCCTCAAGGACACGCTTGTACAAATCGATGTTCTTCACGCTCATTCTCTTTCCATCGATCACCACGTTGCGAGGAACATATTTCGTGGCGTTATATACGACATGCTTCTAATCAACCAGACAGTACATCTTCAATTTCAGTCCAACGAATTCTGTGGTGCGATGTCCGTTGTGTTCGTCCTTGAAAATGGGGCCAGGCAACTTCTTGTTGAAGTTGAGGAACGAGTCCAATGAAGGGAACTTGCTCTTGTCCACTTCATTCTCGTAATACTTCACGAGTTCTCCATAGAAGTAGCTTGTGTTGTCCAATTCCGAGAAGTCGAACGATTTGTACATGTCACACATCTTGTGAACGATGTTAGCGCGATCGTGCAACTGCACGATGAGTGAGTCCGTGTCCTGTCCCAACAGCTCCACGTTATCGAATGTCGTCTTGAGCACATTGTAGTAGAAATCGTATATGATGTGTTTGGACATGTCCAGAATGGCGAACCCGATGAAGAATGGCTTCACCACCCTGCGCACGGGTGTATTCAATTTGATGCCGATCAGATTCTCGGAATATATGGTTGTCCCAGCAATCATATCATATCCATGCTTCTGAATGATTGCCTCACGTTCATTCCATGTGTTAGCGAACTTCACTTTCATCCGTTTCAATCCAGTCTCCACAAATTTGCCATAGGTGGAGTTTGCCAACAGCTTATACAGGTTCTTCTCCACAGTGGTCTTGGACTTCGCTCGTTTCTCACTCAGCATATTGACATACTCGAAGATGAACGGTGCCTGCTTGAATCGAATGAGATGGTGAATGTGTGTGACACGATATCCCTGTTGAATGCCCAGTTGCAACAGAGAGTAATGCACGAGATACTTTTGACGAGGTACAAGATCACAGATGAGCTTCGGTGTATTCACCTCTTTCACTTTGTCCACAATGTCGTTCTTCTCAGCGTACTTCTTGATTCCATCGGAGTACATGCCCGCCTTCTGTACGGGGAAGAATGGTAAGTCATTGAACTTGTCGTGTAACTCCACTGGTGTCTCGATGTCACACTCGACGAAGAATCCATACTTGCCGAACGTCTTGAATGATTGCACCCACCCATTTGGATCACGATTGATCTTCTCCATCACTTCTCGTCGTTCAGGTACACCCACCAACTCGTAAGGCATCATTCGATGCATGGCTCCACCGTACAGGTTGTTGGCGTCCAGGTAGTAGATGCCTTGGGACGACGTTACTTGCTCCTTGTTGTCAATGTTGACCTTGGCATGTCGTTTCACGATCTGTGTGATGCCTCCTCGCAGGTTCTTCAATAATCGCATGAAGTCATCGATTTCATTTGTCTCCATCAATCGAATGCCCTTGCTCTCATAGAACTCACCCATGCGATTCAAGAACACTTTCACCAGTTGTTTCTCGGCAAGTCCCTCGTTGGCGTTGATGCGCATGATGTACTGAGCCCATTTCCTTGCGAGGGTCATGAGGCTACTCTCACTATGATCGCCCTCCATTGTCACCTTCAAGAAGAGCGAATAGGCCATTTGTGGTGCTGTGATGTAATGCATTGGATCAACACCGAATGCATTCAGTGTGGTAACTCGGAAGTGTTCGAATGCATCAGCCATGAGAGTCACATCGAGTACATTGTACAATTCGTAGTATTCACCCCATGTCTTGATATCGAAGGTCTTCTACAGCTTCACCATGTCATCATATTCGTCTTGGGACATCATCTCTCCCTTCATATCATCAATGCATTGCTTACGAGAAGGAATGACGGTATTGTTCATCGTCTCGTATGATTTGATGAGACTGTAGAACATGGGTTCCTTCCGTGTCAACAAATCGATGTATTCGTCACTCCATTGCTTACCTCGAGATTCACAGTACTTGCATAGTTGTTGCTTGGTGTGCACGTACAAATCGAGGTTCCCTCCAAGTATCTGAGCCACAATGGAACGCAGTGGACTGCTGATGAGTTTCAACGAGTCCTTGAATTGAATGCCGTTGTACTCGATCTGCATTTCCTTGTCTTCAGTGGTTGGAATGACTTCCAAATCTCCAGGCATCGTCGCGATGAGCTTCATGATGAATGTGAAGTCGTAGTGAGATCCATTGTGGAAGTAGACTGGCAGACGATAGTTCTTCTTGTTGAATGAGAGTTGTAGGTTACACTTGGTACAACAGGTGCAGATGTACTGTCCGGCTTCGAAGTGGCGTACCTCTCCCTTTCCTGTGGTGTATTCACCTGCCACATGTGCGTGATGTCTAACCTTGTCGTTTTCCAATTTCTTGCGACAGAAGGGACACATAGTTGTTGCACGAAAGTCCTTCTCGATGCTCGGAGAGTTCTCGATGGGTAATTCATCGAAGAGATATTCTTTCACACTCCCTTGCAATTGCACGAGATAGTCCATGAAAGGACGAAGCTCTTCTTCGCTCTCGTGTGGTGCATGGAAGACTCTCAGTTGAGTCTGGATGGTAGGGATACGAGACACGGCTAGACAGGATAACATGATTGGCTTGTATCTGTTCTTGTCGTCAATGGCTGACTCGAAGTCAGCGTACACGACGACCGGTGCTGGCATTTCGTATCTCTGGTTGGTGAATCGCAACCGAGTCTCCTCATTCGCCAAGTCGTACTCTTCGCTTTCATTGACGAGTTCTCGATGTGCTTGTACTTCGTGAGCATGAACAGCTTTGCAAGATCCGAAGAAGTCATCACAAAACCTGCACTTCACGTTTCTTGCTGTATGTCTATTCTTTGTATCACTTCGTCGTGTGACATGATGCTTGAAATCATTCAAGTCCTTGATGTACAAGAAATGCTTGGGGGGTTCCCTCGGGTAGATTCAGGTCGTTCAAGATGCAGAGGGACAGAGGAGGACATGCTTTCTCCTTGCTTTTATACACGACATCGCATGTGAATAAATCGAATTGCTCCTTCGTCATATCGGTGTATCCAGGCAAGAGTGTGACCTCGAATACATTGAGTGAGACTTTCAACAATGCCTCCAATGTGGCGAATTTCTCTTAACTTTGATCGAAGGGTGCATTGTCGCGAATGTCCATCGCCTCCTCCACTTCGTGAATGGTCACTCCGAATACTTTGTACTTATCGGGTTGTTTCCATCACTTATTGTACACACTCGCATCGCCTATCTTGCGATTCGCAATAATCTTGTGTCCGCCTTCACTTGCCAGAATGAGACACCGTTGCAGGCACCGGTTGTCATCGATGTTCAGGTTGACCGCTGTCTGTCCAATGACGAACGGTGTTGGATGCTTGTGTCCTATGAATGTGCGAAGTGGGAACATCTCGACATGGAAGCCGATCCAACCAGCGTATTCAAAACCGCTTCCCTCTGTCTCCTGTTCCTCTACGGCATTTCTGTACCACTTCAGGTAGTCCTCGATCCACTCGTCGATACGATCTCGGTGAACGATGCGGAAGTGTCCCAATCGATCATCGGTGAGATTGAGAATCTTGGGATCTCCGTCATGTGTCCATATGAGATTGTATGCCATGATGGTGACGAAACACTGGTTGTACTCACGCATTCCTTTGATGATGAAGTTCTTCACGATCTCATTGAACTCTTCTGTCTCATCGAATATGAGGTTGATCGGTTTCACTTCCTCATCGCTCTTTCCATCCGGTAGTCGAACCCACAGTCTATTGTCATCATCGTTATTGAGACGAAAGTCTTTCTTGGTACGCTTCTCATTCATCCATTCCTTGTACATGTCTCCTTCCACGGTGTGATAGTGTGTGAGTGCATATCCCAGTGACGAATCGATCACATTATCTAAGCGTCCCTGTGAGACCTTGCGATCAAAGCGTTCGAATGCTCTATTGCGTCTCATTTCACGCCTTTTCTCCACGGTGTTAAGGTAACCGGGTAGGTGAAGTTGTCGCTTCTCACCGAATTTGTGCCCATCCCACTCGTACAGGTTGTACAGCTCATTCCATGCCTTGCTTCCTACGAACACGTACTTCTCGTTTGTAGGGCCAGTCACTCGTTTACGATGTGTTACCTGTGGTTTCGGTGTTGCTAGTTTCATCCCAAATATCTTGTTCGACAGATACACTCGTGAATTAGGAATGGTCTGATCGGTGAACCTATCGCCGACCATGTAGTACTTGGCCGCCAATCGCTTCCAGGTCGGCCCACCGATTTTGATTTGTTTGCCGGTCTCAGGGTTGATAGTAAGTAGTAGGGGAATGACTCGAAACACGCGAAAATCCATTTTCTACCAAATAACCGCGGTGAACTTTTTTCGACCATTTTTCGACCATTTTCGGCCATTTCCTGCCATTGCCTGCCTGGCTACCGTATTGTCCATAACAAGAAACGCGCGGAAACCCATGACTGCCAATTTCGGCCAATGTTAACCTGACTTCCATTGTAGGCCATGGTATCCATGGATGTGATGGGGACAACGAGGGACGACTTCGTCGTCCCGGGGGAGCTATGCTCCCCCACGTACGTTGCCCCGGGAGAGGCTACGCCTCTCCCTGCTTCGATTCCTCCCCATTGTCTTGTTGACTAAGGTAAAGAGAGAAAGACCATGCACTACTCCATGCTTATTCAAGGCTCACCTACCAACGGCTCATTTACATGGATCAATCCGTACAAGTACAAGAATCCCTACATCACTTCCATGACTGTCCTGTTTCATCCTAATGGTTCGATGTTTAATAACGTAGACACGACCAATGTGATTACTAACAGCAATGACGAGACTGTGACGATCCCTGCTGGTTATTACACGATCAGTGAGATCATTGCCTTGCTCAATACCATGACCGATACTACATTTTCCATATCCACGAATGCCTCGTCGTTCGGCTGTATCTGGATTCAGTCTCCACATACGATTGACTTCACGAATGCACCTGACATTCGTGAGATCCTCGGCTTCGATGGACGAACGGTCATTCTACCTGCTTCGTTCAGTGGATCGAATGTGATTGATATCACGCGAAATCGCCAAGTGATCCAAGTCTACTCGACGATCGTGCGATCATCGGACCTGAAGATTGCCAACCAGAACAACAACCTGCTCACCACGATGATCATTGACGATCCAACAACTGACTATGTGCGAACTGTGGAAGACGTGCGTATACCAATGATCACTCGGTTTGATCAATTGATGTTCGTGTTCCGCGATATGGATGGCAAGATGATGCGTCTGAACGGCGAATTCGAACTGCAGTTGACGATTGAGGACGTGTATGATGAAGTGCCTTCCTCAATTGCCTCTGCAAACCAGTTCTCCATGATCGAAGTGTTCGGTAATACCACGAAGAAGGAAGTGAAGCTGGACAATCCTCTCTCATTCGACCAGTGCTACATCTCGTCTGTGTCGTTGTATACGGACTTCGTGTTGCACAATGTGCCGACTGATCAAGTGGTGCTAATCAATGCTGGCGCTACGATTCAAGAGATCGCGATACCACGCGGTGCATACGACATCGAAACGATCATTGCAAAGCTGAATGCAAGTGATGCCCTGTTCGAATTGGTGTATAGCGGTGAGAATGCGTTCCACATCACGGTAGATCACTTCTACATGATCGATTTCACGAATGCACCAGAGATCAGGTCGATCCTTGGATTCGAATCGGACATCTTGGTGAAAGGAGTGGACAACCCGAAGCGCTACTACCTGTCTTCCTCGTGTAATCAAGTGGTTGTTACTGATGACAGGGAATCGCACATGTTGATATTGCCTGTCGGTTATTACACGTTCAGCGAGTTCATCGAGGCTGTCGGTGCTGAAATGGTGAAAGTGCTTCCACTCACATCCATGACGATCGAGGATGATC
Organism: Blastocystis hominis; assembly: GCF_000151665.1. Lineage (NCBI taxonomy): Eukaryota > Bigyra > Opalinata > Blastocystidae > Blastocystis > Blastocystis hominis. The sequence continues at coordinate 251,277 of NW_013171819.1, forward strand.
ATGTTCGCTTCAATGTCCAAGCAGACGGGTGGTATTTCGATCGATCCAGTGTTGACACGACGATCAATGGTTTTGGTTGGACTCCATGGTTCAAATTGGCATCAACGGTACGCAATCTGTGCATCGAACGACCAGTGGAAACTTCGTTCAACCCTGAAAGCGATTTACCACCTGATATGACGAATGATCAAGGTATTGGTGGTCATGCATACCTCGATCCATGCTATGTCGAGTATGACTGGCAATTGCGCACGAATACATCCTTCTTCATACTGAAGCCACAAGTGACGTACACGATGACGAATGATGATGGTTCATTGTTCGATTCTGGCACATTCTACTTAACGGAAGACACGGAAACACTGATGTCATTGGAAACACTCAGGAACTCGTGCTTATCACAGTTGAATGCGAAGTATCAACAGGCACGTGATATCACATCATCGCACCAGGAAGCCATTGCATGGACTGGTGGCAAAGCAGACGATAGAGTAACATGGTCTGCGAAAGCTTACGCACCTGACCTTGAGTTTGACATGACAGCTGAGAACATGAATGTGCCCATAACGATTAACGAGGATAAGCGAGGTGGGTCATTCGGACCATTGTATTCCAAGGACAGTGTGTACAACGATAGTGTCTGGGTTGATACAACACATCTCGTCCTTGGACTCGAAGGTTACGACAAGACAGTGGATGTAACAATCGCACGAGGATCATACAGTGCTTTGAAGATCGCGCAGATGGTGGCTAATGGTTTCAATGCAATCGATGGATATCGGATATTTGATCGAGTGGAAAATGGTGGTCTTATAGTCTTAGCACCTCGAAGTAATGATCATCCTGATATGCTAGTCATATCCAATGACAATCCTTATTTGCCATTGACTCCAGGATTGACTCGTAGAATCGATTTCACATTTCATCGTAATTACTACATCAGAATGCCCGAGTTGACAACGCCTTACGAGTTTGCGATGGCGAACATTGATGGACTAACGGCGTCGAACATGCTTAATAGGAGTGTGATCACGAATCGTGAAATGACTGTGACGTTCATACAGCCTACACGCGTTGGATTCATAGGTTCCCACTCGTTCACGTCGGCTGACTTCGTTGATTGGGAAGAGTCACAAACGTACAAGGGTGATTCAACGATGCGCTTCCCGTACGGCGTGATGACACTGGATAACGAGAATGTTGAGACTGATATCACGTACACGGATGATGCTCAGACATTCACGTGGACCATACCATCACGATTGACACAGGCTGATTTGGTATGGCGATTGAACCAATGTTTCAACTCTGCTGCACTAAACATACGATGGATACCCGAGTCAGATGGCTACTACATTCATGCGGACTACGTGTTCTCGTTGAGTGGCAACCTGGGAACCATCGTTCCCGCTTCAGGATCGCAATCGCATACATGGCGTATCCCTTTCGACGATGGTGTGTACTATGCCAACTATGGTCCAATGGTTGCCGAGTATCCTGTGGATATCACGAACGGTCTATCGAACATACAGCTGTATTGCAACATCGTGAAAAGCAAGACGATACCACTGCTTGCGAATGTCCCGATGGACAGCTTGTACAAGAACTACTTCTACAAGAATCGCATGTTGGTACCATGTTCTGAATTGCTTGATCGCATCGTGTACGAATTGAAGGACGAAAATGGTGACCCGCTATCGTTCATCGGTAACGTGTACCTGCTAATCGGATTCACCGTTTCAGGAGGAAATAATAAATGAATCTAGTGTTCAACATTGCTCGAACGTACGAACATGAATTCACAAGTAACAATCTCATCAAAAGCGACATGGTAATCGACAGAGTGACTATGAAGGGAGAATCGCCTGGCACCTGCCTTGTCCTTGATCGAGTGAACAACATGCAAGAACGACGACAGTCTCCGTTGGTTGTATTGAACGAGGAGTTTACGGAGAATGCACACATGAACGTCGTGGTTCCCAAAAGTCGCAAATGGTCATTCTCGTTGACCGATAAGACTGGTGCAACGATTGCCCTGCCAATGCCGATCACAGTGTGCATTCACTTCTACACAATAAATGAGTCATAATCGTGCACTACCGGTAAGTGTTATTAACCACAATACAGTAATTCAGAAGAACAACGAACGATACCATGAAACGTTCAACACAGTGATCATGCCTCGTGACCTTGTGTACAAGATCACTTCGATTACATGCAAGATCGATACCACTTCTCTCTGGAACATTCGTGCAATAAATGTGGTGAAGGTTCAAATGTTGTCAGGGTTTGAAATGGTCTACAACGTCGGTCCTGGCTACTACTCGATTACCGAGTTATGCCGTGCGATAGCCGATTCCATCCAGGTAGACGATGTTAACCAAGCATACCTGAACAGTGACGTGGCGACCGCTGTTGACCTTAGTGGCGCACCTGATTACACGAGTATCCTCAAGTTGGATAGTGTGGTAAGTGCTTCCACGGTTGCCACGGAACCTTACGACATCACGAATGGCATGAGTGTGATCCGAGTCTATAGTAGTATCAATGCTCAAACATTCGGTCTGAAGAGTCCGTTGATCGATAACCTGATTCATGTATCGATGGGACTGAACAACATGATCACCTGGGACAACCTATCGATCGATGTGATTGAACAATCGAACCTGGACTACATTGATTGGGTACTGACGGACGCGAATGACCGTCCGATCTCCTTGAATTCGAATGTGTACATCTCATTCACGATTTCGTGTTATTCGAAAGATACAAAGTAAAGAAGGGGAGACGGCAAAGTCGCCCCACATTGTTCCTCCCATAGTAAATGGATGAATACGTTGCTACAATTCCAATCATTCGATATAAGCCACACAAAGTGAAGTCGAGAAACATGATGGACAAGATGTTGAATCGTTATTTCGATAAAGTCGTTGAAAGTGAATTCAATCAACAGCGAATGAGGAGCGAACAATGGCGACAGAAGCGAACCTTGTTTGATTCGTACATGAATCTCTCACCTGCTGAACGTCGCCGTGTATCCGTCTCTGACATGCGTGGATATCAAATGCAGCGAATTGACGATGAGAACGTACTGTTGTACTCATTCGAGGACAACGCGGTCTACAATGCTAAAATTGAGAAACGATTCAACAAGATCATTGTTCAGTCTGTGAATCACGAGTTATCTGATATGGAGAAACGAGCTGTGTTTGATAATCCATTTGGATATGAGCCAGTATCACCCTATCGTCTCAAGTACAAGAGAACACAGGTTGGCAATGCACAAATCGTGAATTTGCCTGGTGATCTTGGAGCCAGCATCAACGAAATGAAGAATGCTGCTGATGCCATAACGGGTGCAGCTCAACAGATGGGAGAAAGTATCAACACATTTGCTCAACAGAGTGCAATAATTCATAATGATTTTTCTGGCTTGCGAGATAATGTGACAGCACAAGGTGATCCAGAGCGAACATTCCTGTTGTGGAATGACGACAATAGTACGGTATATAAAAGTGGTGTGACAAAGAAAGTGAAACGAGGTAAACAGCCATACGATGATTTGGTATCTGCAGGCTATGTTGAACGTGGTCGATGGATGGTCAAACCCGAAGTACAACCTCTGAATGTGACGAATCAGATCGTACAAAAGATGGATGTGAAGCCCATTCTCGAGAAGTTGGATGAAGTGATTGCTGTGATGAACAGCTTTGATATCGAGGTGAACCTTGTCAATATTTATAATGCAATAGCTTTTGTAGCACAACGAATCAATTTCCTGGAAGATAAGGACAAGGGTTATCCTAAGATGTTAGAATTGTTGGAAGGTGTACAAACAAAATTGACAAATACGAACGATGGAATCAAGTCGTTGAGTGATAAGTATGCTAAACTGACAAGAAGCATTGCGACAGGAGACGACAAGTTGATCCAGAAAATTGGTGACTTGGTAAATCAACAGAAGGCTGTGATTGAGGAGAGTAATAGATATCTGAAAGGAGTCGAAGCTCGTCTCCAAGGAATTGAAAACAAACCTGATCCTCCTGCAATTGCTGATATCCAAGCATTGATTCCAACCCAAAGTGAAATGCGAATTGATGAATTGACAGAGTTCATGAAGGCGCAGTACAATGATTTCTTGAAACAATGGCTAGAGCGAAACAGCTTCATTCAGAAATTTGTATCTGCTGAGTTGGCAAAAGCATATGATAAAATCAACAAACGGTTGGTTGAATCATTCAATCGATTCTCACCTTTGTTTAGAGGTATTTCTAATAGAATAGCGCTTATGAATATGAAATTGGTAACTCTTGGTAAAGTTGTTAAAGAAGAGGGAAAGGCAACTAGGCAGCAATTATTCGATGACACGGACGCTCTGGGTAACCAATATGAAGAAGGACAAGCTCAAACAACCAAGTTAATCAAAGATTCTACGGGTGCAATTGTTGATCAACTCACTGACAATCAGACTCAAACTGGTAACCTGCTGACAAATGGATTCACTTCCATGAGTAGCCAACTCACTGACAATCAGACTCAAACTAACAACCTATTAACAAATGTTGGTAATGCAGTTGTTGATGGACATGCTCAAACTGGTCAGATGTTTACTGCATTGGGTAATCAACTTGCAAATACTCAGCTGTCCCGGGAACAATTATATCAACAATTGTATCAGCAGAATATGAGAGGAATCCAGAACTTAATGGATGCCATTTGGCAATCATATGAATATTTCCGGAATCAGCCACAAATTCAACCTGTGATTGTACTGGACGGTCGTCAATCTGAAAGTGTAAATGCTAGTTTCACACCTCAAGCAATCGATCAAGTGAATCGAGCTGCAGCCTTGATTGACGCATATGAAAGTACAGATTCTAATGACACCAAGGAAAGTTGGGAAAGCGATGATACTCGCGACGATTTCATTGCTTTCTCAAGTTTGCTTGCTCGCAATTTCAACAATCCTGTTTTCGCTCAATTTGCAAATGACCTTGGATTCTCACGTCTCTTCAGGGCTTATCGTGATCGAAATGAAGACTCCGAACTGATGAGTTTCTTCATACGAGTAGCTAATAGTAAGGACCTAACTCCTGATTATTTGAACCATATGAAAAACAAGATCAAACGGTTTGCTGTCAATGTAGATCAACAATTCGAGCAATATCTGCAAAATACGTACAACACGATCAAGGATATGTTCATTACACAGGGTTTCAATGGCTAAATGAAGACGGGCAATATTCTTTTCACTTTGGAGGCGACCGTTGGTCGCCTCGGGAGGAAGCGAAGCTTCCTCCCTCTTTGTAGGCATGGGGAAGCGCTGCTTCCCCGGGGAGAATGAAATTCTCCCCATACATAGGGGCGATGTACATCGCCCCGGGGAAATCTACGATTTCCCCCATACATAAATGGCAATTCCATTCACTGTTGATATATCTGCTTTCTATGGCGAACCCGATTTCCGAGAACAGGATAGTGGAACGATTGTGGATCGACGCAAGACATTGAATCTTCACAAGGAACTCGAAACACCAGTAAACAACACGCCAAAGAGAGCCAAGAAACGAGGGGTGACGAAGCGAGCTCCAGCGAAAAGTGCTGGTGCCATTGGTTTCAATGGGGCGACCAACGGTCGCCCGGGAGGCAACGCTGTTGCCTCCCCCAAGGACACCGGTGGAGCTATTGGCTTCAACGATGTTAACTCAGGAGGAAGTTGTAAACCCGGAGGAGCACTGGCATTCAATGAAGCGCAATTGATGAACGAGCTAACCGGACTCAAGAAAGGAGGGGCACTTGGTACTCTTGCTGCCACGATCATCCCAGCACTCATTCAGATGGCTCCACAGATCATCTCGAGTCTCAAAGAGCTAGTGAAGGGTAAGGAGGGAGGTGCGCTGAAATTCGGTGGTGCGACAGGGGGAAGCACAGCTTCCCCCTCGCCGGATCTTCGATCCGGCGGTGCTTCTGCTGTGTTCCTCAATGGAATCAACCCATCCGACTACGACGACGTGTTGAAGACCATGAAAGCCATCGAACGACAAAGTAAAAACATCGAAGTCCGAGGTGGAGCCTTGTACGCCGGTTCAAGTCGTGTTGGCACGTTCTTCAAGAATGCCTGGAACAAGATCAAAGGATGGTACGACAACAATGCCGACAAGTTAAAACCCATCACCGATATCCTGGTAAATGCTGGCACGAATGCCGCGAACAACGCGATCAACAAGGGTGTGAACTATGTGAGCAACAAGACAGGATCGGACACCGTGAAGCAGCTCGCGAATGTGATAGGTGACATGGCGAAGGGTACGGTGGCGGAACTTCGTTCCGCCGGGACGACGAAGTCGTCCCATTCGGTTAGCGATGTGGCAAACCAGATTCAGGGCAAGGAAAGCAAAGCTGGCACTGGCTACGATATTTCTGACCTGGATAACGAGACACAAGCAATTGAAGTCCCGACGAAAAAAAAGAATCGCATCCTCACAGCACTGCCCCAGAACGAGAACAAGATAGAGAAATCAGTGATTCGAAGGAGAGTGTATTGAGGGGCAGCAACGCTGCCCCGGGAGGAAGCTCTGCTTCCTCCGTATTGAAGAAATTGTATATGCACGGCTACATGAATGTGGATGCTGAACCAATGACTTTCGATGAAGTCCGTTCCTTGGCCAAGCAACTCGAGATACCCGACTTCGATGTGATGGAATTGGACAAGTACAAGTCCTTGGCAAAGAAGTACAAAGAACCAGCGAATTGCATCATCTGGATACCCTTTGAAGACGGTGGTAAGCTCGGTCACTTTGTTTCTTGCTTCCGTGAAGACGACGGAACACTGAACTACCAGGACAGCTTTGGCGAGATGAATGACTTCCCGTTGACAGGTACGAACCGTGTGTTCCGTGTGAACAAAGTGAAATACCAGTCGATCTTTGCCAACAACTGTGGCTACCTGGCACTCCTTCACTTGTACACGCACGACGCTGTTGACCCGGCTATCCAGAGGTTGTAAGGGGAAGGCGAAGCTAGGCGGAACTTCGTTCCGCCGGGAGGCTTTGCCTCCCAAGCTTCCCCGGGGGCACGTTGTGTCCCCTACTGTAACTATTGTACTTAAAAGAGTTCAATACATAAATACAAATAGAAATGAAATTCGAAGAGATTGAGTTCTACGACTACAAGATCCGAATGTGTTTTGATAATGGTATTCGAATGTACCTTGTCTCTGATCTGTTGAGACAGTACAACGAGAAGCATGGTACGAACAAGCGATTTACCGATTACCTACGAAATCAACAAGCCCAAGAAGTGATCGAACACCTGGCAAAAAGCGTAGGCTGGAATTCGGGTCACCTGTCAAACGAGGGTCAAGAGGGACAAAACAGTGAAAAGACTGGTCGTGAGAATTCTCCCGTCCAGGCAAATGGCTCCCAAAACGACAAGTTTGACATTTGTGATGTGATTCAGTATATCAAAACTACAACATTCGGCGGTGCTAACCAGGGTTACATTGTTTGTGAAGAATTGCTTCACGCATGCCTCATGTGGGCAGATCCTGCATTTGCCTGCGATGTGTATAGATTCCTCACTCGTCTTCGACAGGAGGACAATGACTACCTTCGAAAGGTGAACGAAGAGCTGAGACGTGCGAACGAAGAGCTGACCCATGCAAACGAAGAGCTGACCCATGAGAACGAAGAGATGACCCATGCGAACAAGGAATTGAAGAATCGCCGTGTGCCAAATAAAGTAGGTCAACAATGGTACTTTTTCATAACGTACATTATCGTTGAAAATGATGATAATGTGCACATCTATTCACAACATGTTAAATCAGATAAATGGAAGAGTACATGTTCCAAAATGGATAGAGAGGGACGTGTATGTGTGTATAGAGTGAAAGACATACCGAATGGTTTCACGTTCAAAGACGAGATCGATAAAATCCTTTTAGACTTGTGTAAGAAGTATGGTGGGAAAAAGGTACGTAAGACTCATTATACAATTCCAATGGATGTATGGGAAAAAGAGAGATTTGACATTATTCCAGAAATAGAGAAAGAAGCAAAGCAGGCTCGTGTTGGCCTTGGTTGGCGAAGTGACTTGGATGGTTAACCCAAAGTAAAAAAAAAAAAGACGTCATCCTATTTCACTTTGGGCATCATGTCAAGTCGTACTTGGAACGTAAGCCACGCTTGCCCTTTTTACCTTGGCGGCTGTTGGTATCTTCGCTCGTATAGTTTGCCACGCCATCTCTCGGTTTCTGTACGAACTGGAATTCCTTGGTGTTGATGGATTTGCTATAGTCCTGTGGTTTGATTTCAACGGCTTCTTTGATGTCCAAGAGATTGTACGTACGTCCCTTATTCACTTTGGTCTTCTTATTGTCGGAAGTGCGGCCTAGTTCCTCTTCGAGTTGCTGCACTTGTCGTTGTTTCTCTTCCACTTCTTTGCGTTTTCGTTCATCACTCAATGCCTTCGGTAACTTCGATCGCATCTTGTTGATTGCTTGTTGTTTGCTACTCAGCTCCGTATGGGACGTACTCGACCAGTGAATCGTCATCCAAGTAGTACCATCGTGTGTGCATGCCCATCTGGATATCACGAAGTACCTCGGATAGATTACTCGGTGGTGGTATTTTCATTTTGCGCCATAAATCCTCTCGTCCAAGGATGTCATAGTACAAGAAGATTCGAGTGGCGTTATCCAGAATCTTGTTGCTCAATCGAGAGAATCCTTGGAATGCAATGAAACAACTGGTCTTCCGATGTCGACTCATGCAAGCCATGCGTGCTCCATGAAGTTCACTACCCAGTGATCGTTCGGCTTCGTGTACAAGTCGTCGAAAATGTAGATGGACGGATATGTGGTATCGTTGTAGATCGCCACACTTGATCCATCGTCATTCAATTGTTTGTACGCGACGTCCTCACTATCGGTAAAGTCAGGACGTACTTCGTTGTCAGTGTTGATCCATTGTGTCTTGATGCCTGCTTTGTTGGCGACATGTTTGAGCACTTGTGGACACTTGTTTTCATAGCTCACCTTTCCCATGAAGAAGCAGATCTTGTCGAACGAGTGAGGTATCTCGTAGCACAACTGGTTGATGAGGAACGACTTACCCGACTTGGAAGGAGCAATGATGAGTGTGAATTGATTGAGGAATGTGTCCTGGCAATCAAGTTCCCAGTCGAACTTCATAATGCCCATGCTTTCCTTGTTCTGTCGAAGATCCTGCAATTGCTCGTCAATGGTTTGCTCTGGTTGGATGTAGTCGGCTAGTTCTCGCAGTATTTTGGCATATTGCTTGCTCTTTTCTTCATCGGTTTCATTCTCCATCCGTTGTTTGATGGTATCCTGCATTACTTCGGCTTGATTGAGCGTATTTTCTGTTCTTCTTGTCAATCGTTTGTTATTATACGGACATCGATGGTTAAATCGTCTTATTCGGTTCTTGATCGAGAGTAGTGTAGTGTCTATGTTGGGAATAATGGGGTTGTCTTCCATTTATTAGGGAGGAACTTCGTTGCCCCTATTTACTTTGGTTATCACGACATCCGCGATGCCCAAAGTGAAAAAGGAATCTATCACACATACCTCTTACAAGAAATCGCAATCGAAGACACTATTCTTATCCTTGATCTTGATTTGCGTTGCTGTGAGTGATATGTACGAAAACTTATCACCATTTTTGCCCTCAAATTCATTGCTCGTACCAGTTACTACGATATCGATCGTTGCATCCTTGTATTCGCGAAGATCGGCACAGGGCACATTTCGCAGATCGATCTTGATAGGCTTCTTGTCGTTATTCACGATCTTCGTGTTCGGACTCAATTTCACTTTGAACTGGATCTCGCCATCGTATTCACTGTACGGCTGATTCTCTCTCTTCGTCTTATCGAGGATTCTTTTGAACTCTTCCGATTGCTCCTTGGGCAGTGTGATGGAGAAAGTGTTGAACAGTTTCTTCTTGTCTGTTTCGAACTTCGAGTTGTCACCCACGAAAACAATGGTAGCATCGGTGATCTTGCAGACATACTTAGCCGATTCGCCATCTCTTTTGAATCCAGTGGAAGTGAGAGAAATGTTAGAAGCATTGGAAAGATCGAAAACCTGAATCTTGTTGCTCATATCTATTTATATTTATTTATTGAAATCTTTAAGTGATATTAGTTAGGCGTGGGGAAGCTACGCTTCCCCCGGGGAGCCTGCGGCTCCCCTTACGCTCTCCACCTGAATCGGGGCAGCGATGCTGCCCCGGGAGCGTTTTACGCTCCCACCGTGTTGGCACGGATCATGATGAGGTGCATCTGGATCGTCGCTGCAACATCCTCTTCCAACTCGATTTCGAACTGGATCTGATTCGATGCTCGCATCGGGAACCACTCGGCTAATGGGAAGGCGAAGATGCGGAACTGATTCAACCAGGTCTTGTACGTCAACAGCGTGTCGTACTCGTCGGAACGACTATTGCAAAGATAGTCCATCCATTCGAAGAACGTGTGATCAATTCCATCAGGTGTGTTCGTGTTGTCCACATTGATGATACGCTTCTGTTCACCAGCGATGTTCAAGGAGATACGTTTGAATCGCACATCAAGGAGTTCCGAGAAATCGCCATTGTCGTCCGTGAACATCATGAACATCATCTTGACGGGGAAGTTAACCAACACACGATCATCGATGAATCCCTGTCCACTTGGAATACGGAACGTCTTGGTCATGATCTGGTTCTTCACCAACTGAGTGTCTTCAGGATCGAAGGTCGAATCATCACTCGTCTTGTAACTGTGATACCAAAGCGTACACGTATCGAAGTACACACCGGTGAAAGCCGTGGCTGATGGAACAGCGTCCGGACTTGTAGCGGTATTGATTTTACCAGCATCGATGTAGAAGTATGCATCGTCGTTCGTGGGATAGATCTGAGCATCCATCTGCGTGAGATTGATGAATCGTTCCTGAGAACAACCTTCAAAGATGTCTGCAAAGTTCACATTGATCGTCGTGTACGCCGTGGTCGATCCAGGTGGCTGTACGAACTTGAGCATGTTGTAGAATAACTTCCCGCCATAAGGTCGACCCAGGATGGCCGCAGTTCTCGCGGTTTTATCGGTTGTATCGTAGTCACGGTCATCGTAGTAGATGTAGGACAGTTCCTTCAATCCTTCATTCACCACATTGTTGTGCTTGTTGTCCGTGAGTGCATTCAAGAGTGACCGGATCTGACCGATGTTCTCATTGTCTGCACTCAGAGGCAAGGATGCCAAGTTCTCACCATTCCAATAGGTGTACGTGACCTTCGTGTTGTTCACAATGCCCGACATGTTCTTCTTCACCGGAACATAGAATACCTTGGGTGAACCTGTTGCGTTATTTGTCAACCCGGTGATCTTGAGCTTGAACGTCATTCGAGACTTGTACAGATTGAAGTACACGTCATCACCGGATGGAGCGATCGTCCAATTGATCACATCGGTCGACTTGATGTTATTGGACTGATTGCTGAACACAATCTGCGATTCGTAGTTATGCACAGGAGGAATTGTAGTAGCCATTTATTATAGCAGTGAAATTATTTATTCCCATCCATGTATAGCAAGGGACGACGAAGTCGTCCCGGGGAAAAACAAAGTTTTTCCCCTGTAGTAAATGGCAACACCAACACAACCTGAGAAACTTGTATATCTCCAGAACGGAGTGTTCAAGCGCAAGGAGATGACTGAGGGTATCCAGTACTACTCGGACAACTCTTTCGACACGTTCGCATTTCCGTCGACCAATGGCAACTACGTGCTTACCAAGACTGACGATGTGTACACATGGTCGGTCGCAGGTGAAGATTTCACTTCCTTGGATAACTCGTATTTCAAGGGTAGCGATGGACAATCGATTATCATTCCAGCCAATGGAGCTATTCCCTTCTTCAAGAATAACTCGGCGTTCGGAGCGATCAATCTGCCAGAAAGTGGTTCTTTCATTCTCACGACTGACCCGGATAGTGGTCCTTCATTGGAAGCGTTGACGAAGCCCGTAATTTTCGAGGCACTCGAACTTACGAGCACGTCGGACTGGTATGCGATACCGAACTGGAATTCGACCAAGAGTGATTCGAAGGATCTATTTTTACCAAGTAAGTCGGGAACGTTCTTCCTTTCAGCCGATTCGAACAATGACTTCCTGTTCAACAAGGTCACACCAAGAAGTCTTTTCCATGAAGCTCTAGGAATCGGATCTCATGGGCAGAGAATCGTCACCTACTGGAACGATGGAGCCCATGGTCTACCATTGCCAACCACGGCAGGCTATGCGACATTCAAGGTCGAGAGTAGCAATGAGAGTCCAATTCTTACTAATCTCACGCCTGAGATCGTCTACAAAGACATCCTCGGGTGTACTAGCAATGAAAAGTGTCTCGTGTACAACAATGGGACCAACGTGTCCAAGCTAACAATCCCATCCACTGCTGGCAAGTACGTCATGGAAGTCAAAGAAAACGGCACAGTCTCGTTATCACCCACATCGGCTAAATTGAGTAAGACATTCGAGTACACCTCCTGGACAAGTGGACACCAGGTTGTTAGCGAGGCACTCACGTCGGAAGGTTCGGACCTTTCTGCACCGATCAAATTGGAACCCAATAAGACGTACATGATCACCATCGATGCCGTACTTCGTTGTGACAATTATGAACAGGCACTTGTAGGATTCACGAGCGTGCCAACTCTCGTAATGGGTGTCGAGACAGCTACAATCATTAAAGCAAGCTTGAATAATCCAGTGCCAACAACGACATTGAGTAGCACGAACATATTCACATCAGTACGTCCTGTAGATATGAAAATTCAAGTCATACGTTCTGGAGACACCACGATCGAACATTACTTCACTCGACTGAAGGTAAGCATCATGGAAGTGTAGGGGGAGGAGACAAAGTGAAGAAGGAAGCCGTGGCTTCCCCTCTTTTTTTTTTACTTTGGCGGTAATCGTTTACCCGATACACATTCGAGTTGATCAAATGCAACACCATCGATATCAATGATAATTATATCACCACCTAATGTCATCACACGATGACCTTCGATATCATAGATATTCTCATTGAAAGCACGGAGTTCAGCAAGTCCTCCTACTTCACCCCACTTCACTATGTATTTATCATCATAACATGATTTCACAAGAAGATGTTGAAGATCGGGTGAATTTATCATCATATAAGGAGGATTATACTCATTATGATAATTTGTACCTTTGGGATCATCAACAAATGAATTAATCATATCATGCACATATTTACGTGTGATATCAAGACGTTCATCATTCATCCAACAGTTCATTTGTATTTCTATTTATGTTTACATTATTTAAATCTATTTAGGCATCCCTCATTTCACTTTAATCTCTGTCGGACTGATCGATATATCACTTCCACTATCATCACTACTCTCGTTCTTCTCGTTGTACACGCACAAGCAGTGACATCTGTCCTTGCATTTCGAATCAATGGGGAGAGCTTCGCTCTCCCCGGGACAGCTTCGCTGTCCCATCACAACCACTAGCTTGTGGTTCTTCCTTCCACTCATCCATTTCCATGCACTTTTCAGCCATTGAATAAAGCGGTTCATTTATGAACGAGATCAAGGAACTACGGAAACCAGCCAAGCGAAAAGGTGCAACTCGAGTGATCATCAGTGGCTTCAAGAGAAACATATACTTCATCGATCTCATCGATTTCTCTTCCAAACAAGACAAATGGATTCAGGAAGTGTTGGGCAGACAGAAGAGTACAGGATTCCACAAGAATCGTGGATACAAGTATGTCCTTGTATGCATTGATGGATATTCGAAATACCTGATGGCTCGGCGATTGAAAAGCAAGAGTGCCACAGAAGTCACGCATGCGATGAAGGACATCATTCAGACATACGGACCACCAAAGCATATTTGCTCTGATCGAGGCACCGAGTTCACCAATGCCATCTTTCGTACCAACATCTTGGACAAGTATGACATCACCATGTATCACATGGATTCAGCGAATAAGGCAGTACTAGCCGAACGAGCAATCCGAGACATCAAGGAAGACATCATGGTTCCATTCAATCAATCGAAAGGTGTGTGGTTCGACTTGATCGATGGTGCCGTTCGTAGACACAATGCAAGGAAGAACAGAGACACCGGATATACACCCACTGACATTTGGAACAACAACATCTTGTACACGGAGAAAACAGAACCATCCAACATGACAGCAAAGGACACAACACCTCAATTCGATGTGGGTGATTATGTTCGAGTGACACGAAGACCTCGTGTTCTGGAAAAGCGATCATTGACCAGCAAATGGTCTCAGGACTTGTATCAAGTTGTTGACATTGACGATCGATTCATGCCATTAATGTACGAAGTGAAGAATATGGAAAGCGGTAGCAAGCAGAAGTGCTATCATTGGGAACTCCTGGCTAGCAAATGCAAACCACAGCCAGCACCACCAGTCACGCGATCCAAGAGTCGAAAGGAACCCAATGCATTGAGAGATGCAGCAAGGTCACATCGACCCATTACGAGGAGTCAGAAGAAAGGTGTTCGAAAACGATCGTGATGCTCTTCACACCACCTAGAAGCATGAGAGGAAGATTCGAATACGTACGAAGGACAGGAGAGTTGTAGGGGGAAGCAACGCTTCCCCCAATATTCACAACAGCATAACCAGTATGAGACACAAGACTATTCAATGTATCGATGTACGGTCTGTCTAGGATAGGCGTGTTGTCAAACGTGACTAGCACTCGATAACCCTTTTCAACCACGGATTCGATTGACGTGCAATCGTTGAACATGTCGTCAGGAAGGTACGTTATGACAGTCGTGGTTATCAGGTATGATCCGGACGGCATAGGCGGCATACCATCACCACCCCATTCGCTATTGAATGATTCGGTAGTTTCTGGTGTGTACTCGAAGACAAATGCTTCGTTCGCTTTCACGATACAAGCCGCACTCCCCCACGAGTACTGAGGAACACCATCCACTGTCTCTCGAATTAGCACATGATGACCGTCCTTCTCTGGCATGTTGATGAGCATGTTGTCGAGCTTCTTGAACGTGTAGTTGTTTCCATTGCTGCTGAAAATGTACGACATTGAATTTCGTTCGTTCTTATTTACTTTGGATGATTTCGTTCGTATGGTTTGACATACACCTACTCCTTCAGACACGCACCATCATCGATGAACAGATCGGACAACTCGGGAGGCACTTCATCATCCACCACCTTGAAGACCACGCGTACATAGTAGTTGGAGAAGAAGTAAACAGCACGATTCTCGGTTACCACAGGTACCACATAAGGCTGTGTGTCATACGTCCTACAGAAAACGTTCAGAGGCACACCGAGCAAACCATTGGATTTCAATTGAGGCAATAGATACTCCCATTCATCCTCGGTAAACAAAGGTGGACGAGTTTCATCCAATGTCATCTCGATGCAATCATAGTCGTGCAAGATCAAACCACAGTTCACATTTGCTTGCGGGGAGCAAACACTGAAGCCGAATAGACGCTCGGAATTGATCGGATACTTGGTGTGAATGATAATGTCGGCGAGTTCGATATTCTCGTCTTCACAAGTGCGTACCAGGGAAGACCATGTGTTGTTTTCTGTTTTCTTGTACTTCATTTAGGGAAGCATCTAGGGTTAAAAGAGAAAATATAAATATATAAATATATAAATATATAAATGAATAGACCTACTCACACTTTGAATCCCAATACTGGCCGAGAAATCCAAATCAACGGAGTTCGCTTCTGGAACCTTCTCAAGCGTGGATACAAGTACGACGAGAAATTGAATCGCTTGTACGATACAACATTGCCTGAAGGTACGACGAAGTATGTTCCCAAGTCGAGAATACTTTCTCCCAGCAATCGCTCCATGATTATTGGTGGCACAGCATACTACGAGTTACTCCATGACAACTACAGACGCGTAAAAGGACAATGGGTGAAAATGACCAAAGAAGAAGCTGAGGCATACGATAATGATCCAGACATTAGCATTGCATTCGCTGACCCCAATTCTAGTGATTCTGATTCATCGGAATCCGAGTTCTACGACATCGATGAATTCGAGTACGATGCGGATGGTCATGCCATTTTCCCATTCTAGGGATGCCTTCGGTAGCTCAAGGAGGAAGCCAAGCTCCTAACTATTTCACTTTGGTCACACGTGTATCACCACTTAAAGATTTTGTGACCCTTATATAAATGAGTTCACATCGCGACGAATATACTATCAACCCTGAGACTGGAAAACAAATCAAAATCGGTGGACCGACCTGGAAACGATTGGCCGCCAAGTACTACATGATCGGCGATACGTTCACCGATCAGACCATTCCTGACACGAGAGCCTATGTGTCGAACAAGATATTCGGGAAGAAACTAGCAACACCGAAAGCACAGGCAACACGTCGTAAGCGAGTAGCAAACCCTCGCCATCGAGGGAAAGCACGTGTACGTAGGAAGCGAGGCATGGAATGACCTCTACAACCAGTACGAGTGGGATGGGCACAAGTTCGGTGAGAAGCGACAACGTCACTTACCCGCTTACCTGAACACCGTGGAGAAGAGACGTGAAATGAGACGCAATAAGGCATTCGAACGCTTCGATCGCAAGGTATCACAGGGACGATTGAGTGATGTGATCGATTCAACTCTCGGGTATGCACTCACGTACTATCACACCGTGCAAGGAGACATGTACAAGGAATGGGTGAAAGAGAAACGAACCAAGAAGGACTTTCGCCTCAACAACGATTTTGACAACAGGTTGTGGGTTCGACTACCGGGTGAGAAGAGCGATGAGGAAGTGGAACCGATCAATCTCATATTCGATGAGACAAATGAATTCAATGAGGTCCTGAAGAAGTTCATCCTCAATGGTATGCGTGAATACAATCAGTGCTTCATCACCATCATGGCATACAACCTCATGTGGACACATGATGGAGACTCCAAGATTCTCAACCTCACCGATGATCGATTGGGACACCTCCGCATCGTTCGTCGAGATCGCATCGACGATTGGATCGAGGAGTATCGGAAGTGGTACAAAAATGCTGTGGAGGAACAGGAGACGGAGGGAAGCGGTTTTGAATACGCTGGTTGGATCGGCTTCCATATCGAGATGTTCCCACTACGCACATTCGTGGGGTACAAGCAGCACACACCGTTCGTCATCGGACGCACAGCGCTCAACCCGGATTTCGATGACAACCGATGCCTACAACGGTGCCTCATTCTGGCCAGTGAAGGCGGGCATAAGATCGTTGCGAATCGCAAGATTGGCGATGCAACCGTGTACAACAAGTGGTGGAAGCACCCTGAGAAGAACAAGGTGTTCGGAGTGACCATTCACGAAGTGGAGGAGGCGATGGGCATTCGCGACAATGCACCCTTCGTAGGGGCAGCGAAGCTGCCCCGGGATGCCAAAGGCATCCCATTCGATGCAAGTGAAGAGAAATTCGCCGCATTGGAGGCATTGTTGAAAGTATCGCTCAACGTATTCGAGGTCACACTCTTGCCTGGATACACCGATAAGACGAAGGAACAATTCGATTTATTCACATGCGATGTCGTGTACAAAGGTAAGGAGAAATCACGTTCCCCTCTCTCCCTCTGCATCTTGAACGATCTGAATCTACCTGAGGGAACGCCCAAACACTTCTTGTACATCAAGGACTTGAACGACTTCAAGCATCGTATGATGCGACGAAGTGATGCGAAGAATGGAAATCTCTCAAGAAACGTGAAGTGCAGATTCTGTGACGACTTCTTCGGATCTCGCAAAGCCGTTCATGATCACGAAGTACAGGTACATCGTGAACTTGTCGATGAGAGTGATCAGTACGATTTGTCGAGCGAGGAGACTCGGTTGAGATTCACCAACCAACGATATGAAATGCCAGCACCGGTCGTCGTGTACGCTGACTTCGAGTCGGCCATTGACGACAAGAACAAACACAAGCCCATCATGTTATCCTGTCTAGCCGTGTCTCGTATCCCAGCCATTAACAACCAACTTCGAGTCTTCCATGCACCACATGAGAGCGAAGAAGACCTTCGTCCTTTCATGGACTATCTCACACAATTGCAGAGCAGAGTGAAAGAGTATCTCTTCGATGAATTACCACTCGAGAACTCTCCGAGCATCGAGAGGGACTTTCGTGCAACGACCGTGTGTCCCTTCTGTCATGTGAAACTGGAGAACGACAAGGTGAGACATCATGCACATGTGGCAGGCGATTACACCACAGGGAATGGAGATGTACGCCACTTCGAAGCCGGGCAGTACATCTGCACCTGTTGTACCAAGTGCAATCTCCAACTCTCGTTCAACAAGAAGAACTATCGTTTGCCAGTCTACTTCCACAATGGATCTCACTACGACTTCACGTTCATCATGAAACTCATCGCAGCTCATTCAACCTCTAGTGACTCCTTGGAAGTCATTCCAACCACGGAGGACAAGGAGATGCAGATCGAGTACAATGGCATTCAATTCAAGGACTCGTTGAAACTCATCAGCAGTCCACTGCGTTCCATCGTTGCACAGACACTTGGAGGCAACTTGGACCTCTATGTGCACACCAAACAACAACTATGCAAGTACTGTGAGTCTCGAGGCAAGCAATGGAGTGACGAATACATCGATCTGTTGACACGGAAAGAACCCATGTTCTACAGTCTCATCAAATCGTACGACACATTGAACAATACCGTCATTCCTTCTCGTGAACAATGCATTGATGATATGAAGGGAGAAATGATGCCCCAAGACGAATATGAACACATGGTGAAGCTGTGGAAGATCTTCGATATCAAGACATGGGGTGAGTACTACGAGTTGTACAATGTACTCGATGTAACTCTCATGGCTGATGCATTCGAGCACTTCCGCGTTACCACACTGAAGGCATTCGGTGTTGATCCGATGCACTACATCACAGCACCACAAATGGCCTATTCGCTCTTCTTAAAGGTCACAATGGAGGGCGATCATAGCGAGAGTAGCCTCATGACCCTCGCAAGGAAATGGGCTCAGTACATCATGCGCATCAACGCGAATGAGGGACTTGAGGAGAAACAACTCGTGAAAGTGTTCTTGAACCGCATGGGTGAGTTCTATGAGAGCAAGGGAATTCGATTGATGGAGACAAATGAGATCGATGACTTCATGCGTCTACTCAAAAACCTTCGAGGAGGTATCACACAGATCGTGAAAAGGCATGCCAAGGTTGACATTGACAGCACCGCCAACAACGGAGAGCAATCATCCATCTACTACCTGGACGCCAACAACCTGTACGGTGGAGCCATGCATCGAATGATGCCTTATGAGTTGGTGGGTGTACCTGAGCGACGAGAAGTGATGGAGAGGATCAATCGTGACCCGAATGGGTGGGTTCAATCACTCAAGACGTTCGGCAAGTATGGATTCTTCGTCGAGTGTGACATCGAGGCACCAGTGGAGTTGCACGACAAGTTCAATGATCTGCCATTCTTCCCCGTACAGAAGGCGGGTATGTACTCCGATGGAATTAAGAAGTACGCTGAGAAGAACGACATCGTGGAGAAAGTGAAAGAGGTGAATACGCCGAAGCTCATTTGTGATCTTGTGCCTCGACGCAAATATCTCGTGCACTACTCTCTGCTGCAATTGGGTCTTCAACAGGGTTATCACGTCACTCACATCCACCGCATCATCCGTTTCAAGCAGGCACCATTTATCTTCGAGTACGTGAACATGCTGAGTGAGAAACGAGCCAAGTCCAAGACTACTGTGGAGAAGAACCTGTATAAGCTGTTAGCAAACTCCACCTATGGAAAATTCGTGGAGACTGGGTTGAAGCGAATGAAGGTGAAGTTCGCTAGCACGTGGAATGAACGTGAGGCTATCATTCAGAAGCACGGATATGATATGATCGCAGGAACCACCATGTATTCCGAGAATCTCATCGGCATTAAGCTGAACACACCGGTACGCAAGGTAGAGAAGCCGTTCTTCATCGGGTTTGCCATTCTCGACATGTCGAAGCACATCATCTACGATTTCTACTACAACGTGCTCAAGACGACATTCAACAGTGTGGAGTTGTTGGGACAGGACACGGACTCGCTCATCGTGCAGTTGAACGACCGTGGTAACATCGTTCACAAGATGTGTGACATGTACAAGTCGTTTGACTTCTCTGAGTTGGATAATACGAGCTACTTCTACGGAGAACTCGTGAAGTATTACGATCACGAAGTGGACAAGAGCAAGTTCCCTTCATTGGACTCGTTCCTCAATTTCAACAAGAAGTTGCCTGGTCCTATCTTCAAGGACGAGCACAACGGACATCGCATCACGGAGTTCGTGGGACTGAGACCAAAGATGTACTGTTTGGTTGATGAGAAGCATGTGATACACAACGCAGCAAAGGGAGTTCCTCGCAACGTGGTGATTGACGGTGAGAGGATGAGCGTGAAGAACATCGAGCTGTACAAGCGCGTCCTCGAGGCAGAGAAGAAGGAAGATGCAGTGATCGAAGGCAGCTTCAAGCGTATCAACAACCAGGCCTTCAACATCAGCACGAAAGAACAAACCAAGACACTCATGTCTTGCACGGATAACAAACGTTGGATCTTGGACGACAACATACACACACTTGCATTCGGGCATTATAGACTGAAGTAAAGGAAGCAATCTTTCACTTTGGACAACCATGGATACCATGGCCTACAATGGAAGTCAGGTTAACATTGGCCGAAATTGGCAGTCATGGGTTTCCGCGCGTTTCTTGTTATGGACAATACGGTAGCCAGGCAGGCAATGGCAGGAAATGGCCGAAAATGGTCGAAAAATAGTCGAAAAAAGTTCACCGCGGTTATTTGGTAGAAAATGGATTTTCGCGTGTTTCGAGTCATTCCCCTACTACTATAGTATATTCGTCGCGATGTGAACTCATTTATATTAGGGTCACAAAGTTTATAAGTGAATATACACGCGTGACCAAAGTGAATTAGTTGGGAGGCAAAGCCTCCCCTAGAATGGGAAAATCGCATGGCCATCCGCGTCATACTCGAACTCATCAATGTCGACGTACTCGGATTCCTACGACGAATCGTCTGAATCGTCGTTTGCGAATATCTTGTTGATGTCTGGGTCGTTATCGCACGCTTTGGCTTCTTCTTTCGTCATTTTCACCCATTGTCCTTTCATGCGTCTGTAGATGTCACGGATCAACTCATTGAATTCTGTGCCACCAATGATTAAGGGACGATTGTTGGGTGATAGCATTCTCGACTTGGGAACATACTTCGTCGTATCCTCAGGCAATGGTTTGTCGTACAAGCGATTCAATTTCTCGTCGTACTTGAATCCACGCTTGAGAAGGTTCCAGAAGCGAACTCCGTTGATTTGAATTTCTCGTCCAGAATTTGGGTTCAATGTGTGAGTAGGTCTATTCATTTATATATTTATATATTTATATTTTATCTTTTAACCCCATTGGATGCTTTGATAAAAATGAAATACAAGAAAATGGAGAACAACACATGGTCTTCCCTGGTACGCACTTGTGAGGACGAGAATATCGAACTCGCCGATATCATCATTCATACCAAGTATCCGATCAATTCCGAGCGACTATTCGGCTTCAGTGTTCGCACCCCGCAGGCAAATGTGAACTGTAGTTTGATTCTGCACGACTATGATTGTATCGAGATGACGTTGGATGAAACTCGTCCGCCCATGTTTACCGAAGATGAATGGGAATATCTATTGCCTCAATTGAAATCCAATGGTCTGCTCGGTGTGCCTCTAAATGTGTTTTGGAGGAATGATTCACTGCCTCTTTATATGATCGGTGTAATGACTGAGAATCGTGCTGTTTACTTCTTCTCCAACTACTATGTTCGCGTGGTTTACAAGGTTGCAGATGATGAAGTGCCTCCCGAGTTGTCCGATCTGTTCATCGATGATGGCGCGTGTCTGAAGGGTGTGTACGTTCGTGCATATCAACGAGGGAAAGAAATGGGGGCAACAAAGTTGTCCCCAGGCGAGAATACCATTCTCGCCCAATAAATAGAAGCGACAAAGTGAAATGTCGTACATCTTCAGCAGCAATGGAAACAATTACACGTTCAAGAAGCTCGATAACATGCTCATCAACATGCCAGAGAAGGACGGTCATCATGTGCTAATTCGAGAAACAGTGGATGGCGTTCCTCAGTATTCGTGGGGCAGTGCTTCATGCATCGTGAAAGCGAACGAAGCATTTGTCTTCGAGTACACACCAGAAGCTACCGAATCATTCAATGGCGAGTGGGGTGGTGATGGTATGCCGCCTATGCCGTCCGGATCGTACCTGGTGACCATGAATGTCATAACGTACCTTATTGATGACATGTTCAACGATTGCGACTCAATCGAATCGGTGGTTGAAAAGGGTTATCGAGTGCTAGTCACGTTTGACAATACGCCTATCCTAGACAGACCGTACATCGATACATTGAATAGTCTTGTGTCTCATACTGGTTATGCTGTTGTAAATGTTGGTACCTCTCCTGTCCTTCGTACGTATTCGAATCTTCCTATCATGTTTCTCGGTGGTGTGAAGAGCATCACGATCGTTTTCCAACACCTGGGGGACGTAGGGAACAACTTCGTTGCTCCCAGGACGACGAAGTCGTCCCATGCTTCTGCTTCTTCTGACTCCTCGTAATGGGTCGATGTGATCTTGCTGCCTCTCTCAATGCATTGGGTTCTTTTCGACTCTTGGATCGAGTGATCGGTGGTACTGGTTGTGGTTTGCATTTGCTTGCCAGCAGTTTCCCATCATAACACTTCTGTGTGCTACCGCTTTCCATATTCTTCACTTCGTACATCAATGGCATAATGTGATCGTCAATATTAACCACTTCATACAAGTCCTGAGACCATTTGCTCGTCAATGATCGCTTTTCCAGAATGCGAGGTCTTCGTGTCACTCCAACATAATCACCCACATCGAATTGAGGTGTTGTGTCCTTTGCTGTTATGTTGGATGGTTCTGTTTTCTCCATGTACAAGATATCGTTGTTGTTGTTAAGCCAAATGTCATTGGGTGTATATCCGATGTCTCTGTTCTTCCTTCCATTATGTCTACGAACGGCACCATCGATCAAATCAAACCATACACCTTTCCATTGATTGAATGGAATGAAGGAACCATGATGTCTTCCTTGATATCTCGAATTGCTCGTTCGGCTAGTACTGCCTTATTCGCTGAATCCATGTGATACATGGTGATGTCATACTTGTTCAAGATGTTGGTACGAAAGATCGCATTGGTGAATTCGGTACCTCGATCCGAGCAACTATGCTTTGGTGATTCGCCATATGTTTGAATGATGTCCCTCATCGCATGAGTGACTTCTGTAGCACTCTTGCTTTTCAGTTTCCGAGTCATCAGGTATTTCGAATATCCATCAATCCATACGAGGACATACTTGTATCCACGATTCTTGTGGAATCCAGTACTCTTTTGTCTTCCTAACACTTCCTGTATCGATTTGTATTGTTTTGAAGAGAAATCGATGAGATCGATGAAGTATATTTTTCGTTTGAAGCCACTGATGATCACTCGAGTTGCACCTCTTCGTTTTGGTGGTTTCCATAGTTCCTTGATCTCATTCATGCTCCCCACACACCTCGCTAAATGGATCGCTTTATTCAAGGAATGAATAAGTTGTGTCAGAGGAAGAATCACAAACTGGTTACAGACTCGAAATACATTTTCTCCACTATACACTACTTCAAATAGAACATCACTCGCATTCAACATTGTGATGATCGTTTCGATATCATATGTACCTCGTGAAATCGATAGAGTATGGAGAATGGATCCAAATACACTCATAACTTGTAGCCATTGTGGAAATTGAGAATGTAGTATTAATCATGGTGTTCAGAATGGCAATAATTTCAGTCAGTGTATAATAACCAGGCGAGATCGTTACCTCTTCACCATTGATGTTTGTCACCACATTGGTTGAGTCCACAATATTGAACATGACATGATTGGGTTTGAATAGAACAGTCATGGAAGTGATAAATAGATTTCTGAACTTGTAAGGATTGATCCAATCGAATGAACCATTGATAGGTGAATCTTGTATGAGAATGGAATAATGCATGTTTTCTCTTTACCAAAGAGACTCATGACTTGCATAGACAACAATAGATGGATTTGTGATGACAATGTACACATATTGGCTTTCGGTCATTACAAATAAGCAAACAAACATGTAAATACGAGAGAAATAACAATGATTCACCTCAGCTAGGTATGTCTACTGCTTTCTTGCATCCAAGTATAACTGACACAACAAACACTAAAATAGAAACGAGCACTAGGTTGATAGTAGAAAGGAATTGGAGTAAGAAAGCACGAAACCTGGTTCCTGACCGATGATTGTCGACCAGACAGCCTAGGAACGATAGTCGAGGACTCAGAATCGGTTGGTTGATAATAACTACAGACAAAGGATCGCAATTGTGGTCATGGTGCAAAATAGCATATAAAGAAAACTGCCACCAGGTTTCACACAAATAGTGCCATTACCTTACTACTATTGTTCCATATTAATGAGGTTTAAGATGGCTACAAGTTGATAAATCATATTATTATTGATCGAAAGAGCTTTTGCTATAGTGAAAATAGGTTTATTTTTGTTATGTGACATGTATCAAATATGGATGAACTCATCAATAGAAATAGGAAGGATGAATCAGTCATTTACCACAAGTATTGTTGTATTTCCTTTGATATATGACTAATCTGTATACTATAGTCTCGAGATACTTTGAATCAATACTTGGAAAATGAATATCTGCAATAGAATAACAACAAATGTGTATTGTTTCACTTTGATGCATATTGTGTGATATGAATTGTATCAAAGCCCATAATGAATTCACATTCTAAATGTGACAACTAATAATGGTGCTAGTTCGTGTTACAAGTTGAGAGAAGGAATGAGCAGTAATAACAAACAAGAGTCTTCACAATAGTTATTCTCAATAGTATTGATTTTGAATAGTTGATGTTTTGTCATCATCATCATCATCATTGTTTTGTATGGGAAGATAGAATAATGTGTATTTGTGATTGATTGTATATTTTGGCTTATTAGTATACTCCATGGAATAGAATACTGTGAAAATAAGATAGATAAGTGTGGAATAATCAGAAATGGCCAATATGAATGAAAACAACAATAATACTAGAATGTAATAGAATAGTAGAAAATAACATATGTATGAAGTAGCAATGGAAATGAAGTCATTTTCACAAATTATGACGAACAATAGCTGAAATGTTGATATTTCACAGGGATCTGTTTTAGTACATCCTGAAACGAATTACATAGATCATGCATAATTTTGCTTCATAACAAACAAAATCCAGACAAACACGATTCTGTCATTTCATTGGTTTAACACAATGTTTGATTCTGTTAAATCCATTTTCATAAAACAACTAATTCTGAGTAACAGGAACAATACTGTTGATACTTAGTACTGGAATAACCAATCGATGAATGAATGATTGGAGTTTGTAGTAAATTTCGTTATTGTTAGTTGGAATGCACAATGATTGGTATATAGTGGTTGGAACTGAATGATTCATAGATATTATCACAGATTGTATGCTATATGTGAATAGAATAGTACTGGAATGATTTTTGTAATTGGTCACAATCTATTGAATGAATATGAGTTGGATGTACAAAATTGCATAGCATGGAAATGGTTTGTATCATGAATGGATGAAAGAAAGGAGAAAAGAAAAGAAGAAATAGTATTCATTGCTTAAGATCTTAATCCATTCAATGATATGTATTAGTTATTTACTATGAATGTAATACGTGATTATGATAATGAAGAGTGAATGATAGAGAATCGAAATGAATGGGAATGTGATTGGTTGTGATATTGGAGTTGAATTCGATTCGATTTCAGCAATTCAACACTGAAATGAAAACAAACAAACAAATGAATGAATGAATGAATGATTATACAAACATCGATTTGAATTGAGTGCATACTGTGATTATGTATATTTTGT
This sequence comes from Blastocystis hominis, assembly GCF_000151665.1. Taxonomy (NCBI): domain Eukaryota; class Bigyra; order Opalinata; family Blastocystidae; genus Blastocystis; species Blastocystis hominis. The sequence goes on from NW_013171819.1 coordinate 277,428, forward strand.
ACCATAAGAATGAATGATGGATTGTTGACAAGGAAATATCGTTAAATCTGTATAAAGTGGACCAATCATGTGAATTGCAATGGGATATTTGAATGATTATACGATCAAATCAATGAATGAATGATATCTTATCTAAGAATTGATTGACAATCTCAATATACTACTCACAACCAATGATCTGTAAATCAGTAACAAGGATGTCATTCATTCATTCATTCTATTCTATTCTATTCTATATTCATTCATATAATCATATTTGATTCACTTTGGATGGCTGATTGAATGATTGAATCAACCAACAAATCATTGAATGAATGAATGAACGAACGAAAGATTCTCTCTCCGTGGAGTGATTCACAAAACAACAAAGACCTTTATCACAACCAATGAACTGTAATTCTGCATCAATAATGTCATCGATTCAATCATTCATTCAATCAATCATTTGTTCATGCTTTTAGAACTGTTTAACGCATGATTGATTGATTGATTGATTGAATCGATGCCTATTCTGTATACTCTTTCATAATATGAATCTATCAAACAACAAAGCAAATAACAATAATAATAACGACAATGTATTCGTTAAAATGGCACAGCAACAATAATAACAGTAATAGAAATCAATGAGAATAATAATAAGATTATGTGTTCAAAAGCAATGTCTAGAACAGAAATGAAATGAAATGAAATAATGAGCAGCAACAACACAATAGGAACGAACAATAACATGAGTAATAATCCAAATGGATGAATTGTTAACTCAATGCAGTGTCCGATATCGAATCGATACCAAATTGATGTAGAACAAACAATGTGTATGTGAATAACAAGCAATAATGAGAAGAATAACAGTAAAAGGAATAAGAATATTAATATCTGAGAACCATCCATAGCTATTGATGTATTATAATAATAATAGTAATCATCATAGAAAGAGATATTGAAACAATCATATGTGTAGTTTAATAAAGAAATAAGGAAAGAACCAAATCCATGATAATAGTCATATTATTGGTAATATGAGTATTATTATTATTATCATGTATGAATGAATGAATCAATCAATCAATAATACTTACTGATCGATTCTGGATAATAGATCAATTAGATTGTTATGTGGAATGATCGAAATGAAGAACAAACTCGATATGTGAAAACAAACAAATACCAAGAATACATATCAATTTCAAACAATCCACATAATTGAATGAATCTATGTGAATCGATTCAGATTTAAATATAAATGAAGAGAAGATCATTTGATTGTCGGTTTGCATGGAAAGATTGATTGTTGTCACGAATCATCAATCGAATTGATTTGAAATGATTTCGTATTGTAGGTTCTGATTATTGATTAAATCATTTGATAGATAGTTTGGTCCATTGCTTACTACAACAACTACTACTATTATTGTTGTTGCTGTGAATGTTATTGCTGCTGCTATTTCTCTCTTTCTCCCCTACCATTCATTCATTGATTCCAGACCATCAAAATCGATAACAATATTCCTTGTCAACAATAGAAGAAATGGAATCAATGAAAGCAAAGAATCAAGTGTTTCCTTTATGACAAGCAATGATCCATTAATCTATGAATGAATGAGTGAGTGAGTGATGAAGGAAAGACAAAATGAATGAATGAATAAGAAGGAAAAACAATATGTGTCATATGATATCGGATACTGGAAGGTAGGGGAGAAAGATGGGATGATGATGATGATTCAACTTCATTGACACTTCGAAGTAACAATGAATTGATTGGTTATGATTTGCTTTGGATCTTCCAAGTCTAACATCACTAACTTCTGTATAATGGAGTTTCTGTTGTCCTCGTTTTGGTGACATTGGAAAGTGGATCTAAATATTGAATAGAGATGGTAAATAGATATTCCAAATCTGTTTCAAAATGTCAATCTACTTGTATCATTGGGGTATGTTCAATCGAAATCGATTCGAGTATTGTTGATAAATAGAATGGAATTGATTTCATATGATTTTCATAGGTTTCAATTCCATTTGGTAAGTTTAAGCTTATCTTATCTTATCTTGTTAGGTGATTTGATTTGATTTGATTTGATTTGATTTGATTTGATTCGTTTAATAGGAACATATTTCGATTGATTATGATTGGAACAATTCTATCTGGTTCATTTTACAATGATCTGTGGAATTTGTATTGTTGTTTCAAACTGATGGCACATGATTGATTCGATGATTTCGGTTAAAATGGATATATTAATAATCAGATAATAATAATAATGATGATAATGATGAACAGAAAACAAACAGAAATAAGCAAAACAAAACATGGAACAATCCAAACAAATAATCACATATTTCCTTATGAGAATTGAATCAATAAGAATCGACACAATTTAATTTGTCTGGTGGATAGTGAATAATAAGATGAATATTAGAATATGAAAAAAGGGAATAAAGAAAAAGAAAATACAAAATAGAAAAAAACTAAAAACAAATTAGAATCATATAATACAAATCAAAAGAAAAAAAGAAAAAGAAGAGGAATAATATGCACAAATATAAGAAAATAAGAAACAAAGAAAACTAAAGAATAGCAAAACAAAAGAAGAATAAACTAAAAATCAAAATCGAAAATGAAATAATAAAATGAACTACAATCAATTCCAAAAGTTGAAAAACAACAACAACAATATCAAATGAAAAATGGAATAATCAAAAATAGATAAGCAACATCAAAACAAAAACAAAAGAATAATGAATCATTGAGTATTATCCAAATTAATACTATCTCAACAAACAAATATGGATTGTGTCGATTCCTATTGATTCAATTGGATTAAGTGCAATGAATCTTGTCAAAACGATTCGATTGAAGTCGTTCGATCAAGATTCATTCGAAATATGTGATTTGTGGATTCATCGGTGTTAGATTTCAAACAGCATATTGAATATACAATCAAACAATGGATTCCAAGAAAGGCCATTATCGAAATACTCATATTCAAACCACAACACAAATGGTTCTCACAATATGCCTCATTATTGTATTGTGATTATCAAATGCTGATTCCATATTGACTTGTTCGAATAGGATCTAATGATTTGAATGATATCAATAATAATGATAATGATAATAATAATGATCAGAAAGAAAGAAAGAAATAAGAGTATTGTTATGCAATACAGTACAATGATAGATTCCAGCTAATACAATGATCGAACATAATGATTTCATGAATCTCGGTCGATTCAATTGCAAAACAACCATTGAGACTACAATGTGTTTGAGTGATTGTTCCATTTGGATTCGATCGAATCAATTGTATAATTCTATCAGTCGATTGGATCGCTATCAATGAATCATTCGATCGATTCTATATCATTGATAATCGAACAAATACAAAAACAAAAACTAATACTACTACTAATAATAATCACGAGGATTGATGGTTGAATACTCATCATCAATCTGACTCTGATTCTGATTCTGATTGATCGATCCTATCCAATCATTCTATTCATGATCAACAATACCAAAGTGATCTAATGGTATTCAATATGCTGAAATAGACCGATGAATAATGTGGATGATCATACAATCATAATAATAATGATGATGATGAATGGAAATCGAAAACTAACCAAATACACACCATTCATTCAATCATTCATTCAATGGATCAATGGATTGAACAACCTTTCTATTCTTATCAGTATTATTGAGTGTGAATGATGAATTGATTCTTTACGATATTCTTCATTTGCATTTTGAATCAGCTATCTTTCATCCATTGATTGATTGAATGAGTGAGTGAATGGTTTGTGTGATATTGAAGAATACGACATTCCATCCAAATATCGAATTGTGAAACCACGATTGATATTACTACTAACTACAACTATCAAGTATCAAACACATCCGATTTGATTCCATTATTATCAAATTGATAAATCCATGTTTTGTGACTCATTGATAAACAAACACACAAACAAAGAAATGATAGTTGGATTGATTGAATGGTGAATCCAATATGATTTCCAATGCTATTCAATCGGATTCTATTCTATACTATTCTATTCTAGTTTCATTGCCTTGTTTTATCCATTTCACCTCTATTTGATTCTATTCTATTCTATTCTATTCTATTCTATTCTATGTATACAGTGATCGATTCCTATTCAATAAGTCAAAATCAATATCCTAATTCAATATCAATCATTCTATTGTATTGTATTCTATTGTATTATCTACCGATTTAACAATGGATTCACAAATGTGAATAATCATCCAATATCAATCGATTCCAACCATTCCATTGTGTCACTAGCAAATCCAATCTTATTATTCATCATGATTATGACTATTATGATTATTCGAAGCAAGTAGTTTCCTATCAATATTGAACAAATCCTAGTTCAAACCTATTCAAACCATCATTTGTATATTACTATTATTATTATTATTATTATTATTATTGGTAGATTGGATTCATTATTTGTGAATGTTCAATATGTGATCATTGGGTCATTGGTAATAATAATGATGATAATGATAATGATCGAAAACAATGATTGATTGATTGATTGATTGAAACAACAATCATAATTCAGTATCATTGTTAAAATGGTAAAGAAAAACATCCTATTAATCAGGCAGGATTGATATTTTGATAATTATAGAATCATGAATTGTGATCAAGAATCGGTTTCAAACAAACAAACAATCAATCAATCAATCAATCAATGGAAATGTTCCCAAACAATGACGAATCACTGAACAAATCAAATCAAATCAAAATTATAGATTTACTCATCGATTTTGACAAGATCAGCGAGAATGGAAGAAACATCTATGAATCAAATCAAATCAATCAAACTATACTCGAAATTGATTTCGATCGAACATACCAGAATGAATCAGGTAGCTTGACATTTTGAAGATTTGGAATATCTAAATACTATCAATATTCAATATTCAGAAATACTTGCCAATGTCACTACACGAGGTTCACAGAAACTACAATCTACAGAAGTTATTGATGTTAGATTTGGAAGATCTACAAAACAAATCATAACCAATCAATTCATTATTACTTCGCATTATCAATGAATTTGATTCATCACCCCATCTTCCATAAAGTGCATAATCACCGAGTTGAATGGATTGTAATGATGGAAGATCTACATCAATCATTTCATTCGAATTCATTCAATACTTTCAAATATTGTCGAGAAGGAATAATCGAATGCAACATCACCTAATGTAATGGATTGTAGATTTGGAAGATCTATGCATCATTCAAATATACAATATCATATCAATACCTCGAATCACAAATGAACTAAAACAAAAATTGTATGAATCACTTCCAATTGTACCAATTTGAATGGATTGTAATTGTGGTAGATTCTTCAATTCAAAATCGCCTCCAAAATCACTGAAACTATATTCACCAATTTGAATTGATTCTAATGATTCACAATTCAATATGTGGAATGAGTTTGATTTGTTGTTGACCTTCTCGTAGTCCCACTCGTCAGTGCTTTTCACCTGAGTGAATGAATTGCTTCCGATTTTGATAGTTTTCAATCGATTCAATCCATCGATTTTGAATGTTTTCACTGATTCAAAACATTCATTGCCGATTTCGATTGATTCCAAATTATACAATAATGAAACATCCCAATCAATCAATACACAATTGTCAATCAGTTTCAAGTGTTTCATTCCGATATTCATTGGTTTGCTTCCATCTCCTTCATATTTTTCATCGATATCACATTCAATTCCATTATACCATTCACATTCATTCACTAATTTACCTGATCGATCATACACTTTTCCAATTCCAAATCGATTATCATCACACCAATATCCTTCATATTCTATCAAACCATTATTATGATAACTCGCTCCATATCCAAATCGTTTCCAATTGATCATTATACCCTTGTACACCAAGAATCCATCATCATCATACATTTCACCATATCCAAATGGAATTCCAAACTTGTTTTCTGCCAATACCAATCCTTCAAATCGACTTCCATGATCCAAATCCACGATTCCTTCTACTACTTCTATGGATTGTTCTTCATTATATGAAATAGCACCAATTTGATGATTTCCAAACACTTTCAACACTTTCTGCTCATTGAGCACAAATCCTTGATTCATAAATGCTCCATTATTGAATTGCAATACTACACATTCTCTATTACTCAATATGAGTGAGATCCAGCCATTTGGTGTCATTTCTTTACCCAAGCATATTTGCACATTTTGAATAATAGAACTATCAATGTGATAGTTACTGATAGCAGAATTGACAAAATCAGCAATGTTTTGCATCGAAATGAAAAGAAATATGGTAAAACGGTTTTTTTGGAAACGAGGTCTGTTTCATTATTTCTCGATAGAACACACGTCATAGATTATTGTGTATGGCTTTGATATGCTGGTATGTTATAAACTAGAATACATATAATAAAACCTCATTTTCTCCACCCATTCCTATTTTTCTTTATTTCGGTGCATTTCCATCTATTCATTTATTTTTGTGTTATTTTCAGATACTTATAGCTTTGAATGTAAAATATTACGCATTTTCATCACCTTTATTCTCTCCTGTCAGAATGGCTGTTCTATTAAGTCTATAATGGATATATGTTCTTCAAAATATATCAATTATGTGGTAGTTAATCTTGTTTTGCAACAATCGAACTCACAATAGTGAATACTGTTGGAATGGTTAGATTCGTAATAGAGAGGATGGCAGTAGTATGTAGAATGCAAAATCCATCATTTCTATTTGACAAGTGGTTTATTGTATTGATTCTCTGTTGATACTTCGATTCTCTTCTGTCACAATGATCATCCATATTGAGTGCAAAGAATGATATTGCAGAGAAAGGAATGTGGTTCATAGATTGAAATGGTGAATAGGAATCATAGTATCATTAAACAAAACAATCGATTGAATAATATGATAATGGATGGAATCGATGAATCCTATGAATGAAAACCTTGCTTTCTATTTGATCAACAAAACAATGTGAAATGTAATGTGATTAACATAGCAATAGTATTAAATAAACAAGTAATATTGAGTGAATGAATGAATGAATATGCCATCCATCATAGAGATCTCTTCCACTCACTTCCACTCCATCTTTCCATTCCACTTCGCGAGTAGCAATCCGAGTTTCTTCATCGATCCAGTATCCTCGACCATTTCGAAGAAACGATTCTTTCGATTCATCATACACGAATTCACCCACATAGAGGGGAATTCGATTCGAAGCGATGGTGTTGTTACCGTTTCGCTTGAACTCGGTCATGATAGTTCCCTCGATTTTGCGGATGATCTCCACAAGCTTGTTTTCCTTCCAGATTCCTTCGAGCAGCATGGCACCCGTTTTATCGTCATACGCGATGCCCCATCCTTCTCGTTCTCGCTTCTCATTGAATTCACCGTGATAAATCAGGTGATCACTCGCATGCGAATAGATTTCCATACGCTCGCCTCGGACATGGTTTATTATACGATGAAAATTCTTGTTGTCCCAGATTTCATCATAGGATTGCATAAAAGCGACGCATCCATTTTCAAATCGTGTAAAGTCACCGATTTCGCTCCCGTTCGCATCCAACTCGTAGCACATTTTCAGTATGCCATTTTGGAATAGGCAAACCTTCCCAGCTCTCGTCAACGTGTATTCTTCCTCGTGATCGCCTTGATAATATTGGAGGCTATACTTGCAGCCCCCAATAGTGATTTCCTTTGCTTTACCAAGCGTTATGTAACCGTCCAGGAGAAATTCGCTTCCCTTAAGTTCTTGCATTCTACCTATTTGGAATCACATATCCTTAGCCTCTACTCTTTGAACCCGTAATTTGTAGCCAAATATAAAGAATTTATGAAGAAAACAGAGAGATCAGTTTGTTTCCTTACACCTAAGTATTCTTCATATTTAAAAATTATGATAGAGTGCTACCATATACACATTGGATCCAAGATTTCCAAGTGAAGTACTCACTTGTGTTTCGCATCATTTTGTTCACATTTTTGTGGTTGAAATAGTTCGGAGGTATAGATATTTATAATATTTATAATATCAGGATTGTTTGGAAACACTCAGAATGGAAAAGTCCATTTTGTTGTCTACTATGTCTGTATAGGTTGTATATTTATGATATCATAGTGAAATCGTGTTATGAAGCAAGGATTTGGTTGCTCACTCCACTTTGTCTAAATAGTCTATATTATCATTATTATCATTATTATTATTATTTCGATAATCCAATCTATCCATCCATGATTCTAGCCAAATCATTTTGACTTGGGAATGGTTGGGTTTGAAAGCAATTCAAACTAGTAAAACTAGTAAATCGAATCAAATCGAATGGAATGGAAATTGGTTTTGATCCAGTGATTTTCACACAAAGAACCTATCTTCGCACATCGTTAACCATTCACTCCATTTTCTATCATTTCCTTATCCTAAACCAACCAACTAACTCTAAATACACTTTCTTTCTATTTTTCTTTGTTTCTTTGTTTCAACTATCAACTCACAGCAATCTATTATTATTATTATCAACTAGAGTCGTTTGGTTCCTCGTTCTGGATTATTCTGTTCATGTTTCTAAATCATTCCAACACCCTACACACTCTAAATCTACATTTTCTTTCCTTCCTTCCTAAACACATTTTCGATTCTCATTCAAATCCTACAACGCTTCAACCATTCCACATCTCTACAATTCCATCCATCCATCCATCCATCCATCCATCCATCTTCCAAACCAAACACCGCAACCATTTCTCTTTCTCTTTCTCTCAGCAACTGCCAAATCGGTCTGGATCGTGGAAACGTGGAAACATCGCGACCCACGGCGCACCAGGCGTGATCGACGAGGTGGGCGCGGATGAGCGCGCCGGTCACGTCGTAGGCGAAGAGGAAGCGGAAGCGGAGGCGGAGGCGGAGGCGGAGGGGCTGGGTGACGGAGACCACGGTGGCGTTCTGCGCCCAGTTGGACAGGAAGAGATCCAGAGAGCCCGGTCGACTCTGCACACCTTCGTAGGGAGCCACGGACCCCACCCCATCGCCCACCAGATTCCTGCTCACCCACACCCACACCCACACCCACACCCAGAGCGAACCGGTGAGCGAGGAGGTTGGCTCGCCGTCCACCACCAACACCCAACGAATTCCGACGTGGCCATCGTGGACACTCCGAATTGCCTGCCCATCCACTCGGCACTGCCCACTTCGCTCGGGACGCACTCCAGCGTGTAGGAAGTCGCGGGGATCCCACCCTCCAACACGTCCCACACATCGCGTCCCGCGGGGAACCAGACGGTTCGGCGGAAGGAGGAAGGAGGAAGGAGGAAGTGGCGGGAGCGCGAAGCTCGCACGTGGCGGTGCAGAGATCATGGAAGGATCCGGTAATCGCCATCGCACAGTCCCACTCAATGCCCTCCGCCTGATTCCACACACACCGCATACAGAACCGCGGGGATCTTCTCTTGGCGGGAGAGATACCCGGTGAACGCGGCCACGCTCAGATAGATGGGCGCGTGCTGCACGCTCTGCACGCTCTGCACGCTCTGCACGCTCTGCACGCTCTGCACGCTCTGCACGCTCTGCACGCTCTGCACGCTCTGCACGCTCTGCAGGTCCAGGAAGCAGTTCGTGCTGGCGACCTCGCTCTCGCTCTCGCTCTCGCTCTCGCTCTCGCTCTGGATCACGGCCATCGACGCCATCCACGAGCGTCGCACCACGTAGTACCGAATGCTGGCGCCGCCCAGCTCCGCCGGCTCTGCCCACTGCACGCGCAGCGAGGTCGAGGAGAGCGCGGCCACCTCGAGGTTCTGCACCGCGCCGGGCGCGACGACATACGCGGCGAGGGTGATGGGAGAGGAGGCCTCGGAGAGGATGGAGCACGCGGCGGAGCACAGCGCCACGCGCAGCCAGTAGGCCACGCACGCATCGAGAGAGAGAGCTAAAGAGAGAGCGAGAGAGAGCTCGGGTTGCTGGACGTCGCCCTCTTGGAGGAGCGCGTCGGCGGCGAAGAGCTGGGAGTGGGAGCCAACCAAGGCCTGCACGAAGAGCTCGCACCACCACCAGACCCAGCGCACCTGCGTGGCTTCGAAGGCGGCAGCAGCACGACGGGCGCGGAGGGAGGGAGGGAGGGAGCAGCACGACGGGGCGGTAGACGGAGAAGGACGCGAAGGCGGACCAGGAGGCGCCCTTGCGGACACGCCAGCTGATGGCCATCACGCTGTTCACAATGGCGCCCGCCACCAACACGGAGCGCGTCTCGAAGAACTGGCTCTGCACATTGCTGCCCATCAAGGCCATCCATCGGGGCTTCATCGGAGATGCCACTGCTCCAGGGAACCTCCATCTGCACAGACACGCTGCGCTGCGCTGCGCCTACTCCACTTCCCTCATACCAATCGCGCTCTCCACAATCCGAGCAGGCCACAACCGAACGCCAACCGAACGCCAACCGAACGCCGGCGCGGGTCGAGAAGGTCGCGATGAGGGTTTCCGCGGGGAAGGGGAGGCCGTTTCGGGACACCAACCTGTTGGCATTGATGTAGAGCGTGCGTGCCTTCGCAGAACCGCGGGAAGGAGCCATCGAAGGCGAAGGCGAAGGCAATGGTGTAGTCGGAGATGGAGATCGCGGTGGTGGGATAGGAGAACGTGGCCTCGGCCAATTCAAACACGATGTGGATGTTCATGGGCTCGAATGGGTCGTTCATCACCTCGCCCACGCCCACATTGCTCGTGCAGTACATCGTGGATTGCTTCCCATCTCCCATCGTCCACAGCGCCACGTCCCTCGCCCCATCGCCCGCCACGCAGCGCAGCATCGGCAGGATGGGCTGGCAGGAGCCCGTCCCCTATCGATCGATCGATTCCCACTGCTGATAGGCGTTGCACCCATCCGTGATCATGCCCCACTAGTCCACATCGCACTTCGTATCCAACACTTGCCCCAAGTGCCCTTCCGGCTACCCCGCCGCTTCGTCCGCGGGGCACACCACCGCCACGCACCTCACCTCTCTTCCATTCCACCACTTCCCACACGCCCGCACCACGCACACCTCCACCTTCCCATGCTCCACAGACCCACAAATGCAGAACTGCACCGTCTTGGAACTCGCCTGCTCCCACTGGCCATTCCAGTTCACTCGGCTCCCATCAATCAGAGGCGAGGACCGTACCCACAGCAGTTCGCATACTCCGCCTTCTTGTCCCATTCTCCCAAGTTTCACACACGCTCCGCTTCTACAAACCTACAGCTCTTACTCCCATTGTTTGCCCTTTCACTCATCGCAAATCCGTTCTCTCTACCACACTCTACCACCTCACAATATGAAAATGAAAATACGAGAAACAGAACAGCTATCCTAGGCAAGAACGTCGTCCCTGTACCAGATACCTCCCACGTTGCAAGTTATATCCATGTATCCGCGGTCACACATGGCATGAATGGGTTCGCCACGTTGTACAGTTTGAAGTACAGAAATTCCTCACTCGGAACACACTCCACACAGCAAAAATGGAACCAGGGTCCACCGCCATTATGGTATTGAATGCGTTCACGATGCATATCTCACACACACAGTTTAGTCAAAGTAACGATAGCACACACTACACTAGTTTCTTCAAACACACCAACTTGACGACAGAACCCATCCCAGCTACAATACTTACACTCCCACAACACAACACACAAAAACACATAGAAGTCCGAAAACAAAACAAAAGACAGGACATACAAGTCCAATTCCAAATTTTGAATACATTCAAACCCAGTAAGACGAAGCTAATAGCTTTGATTGTAAAACAAATGATTTCAAAAATAGACAGGAATTGTGCAATTGTGAAAATAGTGTTGAAATTGGGTATGAGTGGAAGAATAGATTTCGAATAGGGAGGGAGTTGTTTTTACTGTGAAGTGGAAGGAGATGAGCGGAAATGGGATATTGTGGAATGAATAGATCGAAGAGTGTTGTTTCCAGTGGAAGCGTTTTGTTTTTCGTTCTATTCATTTGGAATCTAGTCTAGATGGGATAGAAAGAAATAGGGTATGTAGAAGATGATGATAGGAATGAAAATGGAAAAGCTAGCGATAAGCAGTTTTTGGGTTATCATTTATAGTAATAATATGTGATATGTGTATAGTAGAATCGAATAGTAGAGTTTGTGAGAAAGGTGGGTGTGTCGTTGAAGAACTGAGCAACATAAGGTAGAATACATAATATATTTTATACGAACAAATAGAGATATATTCATATTCCACTGTTTCTAGGTTTTTGGATAGTTGGTGTCCAGTTTTTGTCGTTTTGATGTACTCTGAACCTATCAGAGTTTGTTATATTGCCAGAGAATACTATCCCTTATTCTAACCCATATAGTATCCCCCACCTGCCAAATAATGCAGAATATCTCCTATTTAAAGGAAGGATCGAATTGTACACTTCAATAGGGATACAAAGTGATTCACAATGTTGTTCTATTACGAGCATGAATAAGAATAGTATACATAATACTTGCTGTTTGAGTTGGTTGATGAAAGTGAAATGCTTTGGTTCCCAACTCATTAGGATGAATAGAATTACTCACTAATAGTGATATCAGTATTGTTGATGATAAAGCTGAAATCCATAAGAATGGACTCTATGGGAATGAGTAGTTGTCCAATATCAAGCTGTGAGACATATCTGGCTGATTTGTTGGAGACAACAATCAAACTATTACTTTTCAGATATGTATATAGAAGATAGACATTGATATCTATCTATCTATCTATCTTCTTGAATACCTTACTGAAGTTGTACTTACAAGATATCGTGAATGAGATGTACACATTCGAATTCAAGGATATCGGACGGTCATTCGCATCTGTCAGTACCCAATCAATGGAATCCAGGTTCGATTGTTCAATCACATCGATTGATAGGTTGTTCCAGGTGATCATGTTGTTCAGTCCCATCGATACATGAATCAGGTTATCGATCAGCGGACTCTTGAGACCGAATGTTTGAGCATTGATACTATTGTACACTCGGATCACACTCATGCCATTCGTGATGTTGCTGGGTTCTTCTGGGTATTAACACCTCGTGTGGGGATGTCCCCACATCGATTAATATCACTTGATCGGTTGGTACGTTGTGCAACACAAAATCGGTATAGAGTGACACAGACGAGATAAAACATTGATCGAATGACAGAGGATTGTCCAGCTTCACTTCCTTCTTCGTAGTATTACCGAACACTTCCATCATACTGAACTGGTTCATCGGTAGAATTGAGGAAGACACTTGATCACATACATCTTCGATCGTCAACTGGAGTTCGAATTCGCCGTTCAATCGCATGATATTACCATCCATATCGCGGAACAGGAACATCAATCGGTCGAATCGGGTTATCATCGGAATGCAGATGTCTTCTACGGTGCGGAGATAATTAACCTCGGGATCGTCAATGATCATTGTGGTGAGTAGGTTGTTGTTCTGGTTGGCAATCTTCAGATCGGAGAAACGCACGAGAGACGAGTAAACCTGGATCACTTGGCGATTTCGCGTGATATCAATCACATTCGATCCATAGAACGAAGCAGGTGGAATGACCATTTGTCCTTCCAAACCGAGGATTTCTCGAATATCCGGAGCATTGGTGAAATCGATGGTATGTGGGTACTGGATATAAATACACATATAACTCGAAGCCTTCGTAGATATCGAGAACGTAGTATCGGTCATGGTGTTGAGGATGGCAATGATTTGACCGATCGTGTAGTAGCCAGGAGGAATCGTTAGTTCCTCGTCATTGGAGTTCTTGATCCCATTAGTAGAATCTACATTGTTGAACATGACTTGATTGGGTGTGAACAGGACAGTGATGGAAGTGATGTAGGGGTTCCAATACTTGTAAGGGTTGATTCATTCGAACGTACTGTGACTAGGTAAACCTTAGATATACATGGAGTAGTGTATGGCTTTTATTTACCATAGTAGTAGGTAATTGATTTGCTTTTGCACGAAAATTTGTATGCTGCCGACATGAGGGCATTGGTTAGCCTTGATTGCATGGAAGAGTCGGGGAGCCGTCGGCTCCCGGCGAAGCCAAGACTCCCGGGGTAGAATAGCATGATTGACAACAAGCCGATGGTTTTTATGGCCGATAAAGGTGGCCACGAATGTTCGTGCAATACACGCCAATTATGTGCTACTATTAACATTGGTTGTCCAGTTATTATTATCCATCTGGCCTGAATTGAAAGTAACAGACATGACTACATCCTGAGTCAAAGCATCCTTAATTTTGGAAACTCTCACTGGTAACCTAAAATCATTAGTATGAAGGACATGAAGCAATGTACCAGTACATTTTTGAATTGTAAGAAGGAACAACCCATTGTATGTTCCTCCACTTGTTATTAACCTGATAGGAATCATCTCATTTGATACAGCGATATTGGCGAATCTAGAATCCCCTTTGGTTTTCAACTTCATGATTAATTCTGCACCATTGTTATTTCGAATGATTAAGTCATTGATCATATTCACACAAAAGAATGTCTGCTTTTCATTCATTATTATTTGTTGCAGTTGATTATGCACGGGATATCAATAAAACATAAATTACAGTATTACCATTCATCGAAAAAATAAGTATCAAAATTACAATGTTATGATGTGTTATGTTATGCCATGTTGTGCGTTTATTATTCCTATAAACAAATTCATAATCAATATATTGAAAAGAATTAGAACACTACCAAGAAATGTCTAGAAATAGACAACAAGTTAAAGCTTACCTAAATTGAGATATCAGCGATATAGTCTCCTAATCGTTGAAAATGATTTCCGTTTATTTTGCAGTGAGATTACTATCTTCTATTTGTATAAAACAATCAATGGTCTATACAATCCCGACAAGCAAACTATGTACCTAAATAACTTTTAGTTTCATTTCAAATTCTACATGGATCTCCACACAAAAAACATTTCACTGCTTCTCCTTCTTTCTGCCTGCTGATTTCCAATCAACAATCCTCCTTTCTCAAACAAACAATACACTAAAGGCACGCTTAGTCCTCAACACGCACTCCCACCAGTTTCTGGTACAGACCCATAAATCGCAATTCCTTTCGCCACTTGAACTTCTTCACCAGCTCCGGATCTCCCAGCTCGGTAATCTGGTGATGCCACACGGGGAACGCCAGCGGCTCCAGCAGCCAATACACAATGGGCATCATGTATCTCCACGGACTATCCATAAACACGCCATATCGCTTCTACCTGTACCAAGCAGGCTTGTGGTACTCAATGAAGATGGCCTTTCCGCCCACGGGCACGGACATCATGATTCGATTGATCACCTTGTACTTCGTGTCATCAGGGACTTCATGCAGCAGAAGGAACGACAGTCTACGCGTTAGATCGTGAGCGTAGATGTCTGTACGCAGCGTCGTAGGCTTTGTCTTCCTCGGGATGGTGCGTGGCGGCATCTTCCAAGATGCAACCTCCGTTGCAAGGATACTGCGACATTTTGCGGTTGCACGACGCCACCTGGATCGGCATGATATCGCAGCAGTTGTAGGTACCCGTGGGACCGAGTTTCTTCGACACCGTGGCAACGAGCTTGCCGTAGGTGCTACCGCATTGCAAAAGCTTCTGACCGGGCTTCAGCTCTTCGCAAACCATGTTGGCCAGAGGTTGGAAGTAACCAAACAGAATGGCTTGGACGACCAACTGGCGGTCCAGCATCTTCACATTCTTGGGCTTCACATAGCACCAAGTGTAGATTTTCTCCATGTAATCGGGGACACGGTAATCCTCGGGCACGGGACGCTGCTCCTTAGTGTACACCACGGGAGCAATCTGCTGCATCGCTAGACATCAAAAAACATAAACAGTATCGAACCGGGAGTGGTTCTTCTCAACATCGTCTTCAGCCCATTGACTGCAAACGGGGCTGTCTTCTGTGAAAGGGAACGGAGTACAAACATCAGGTCTTTGTTAATATAATATACAGATTACAATTGATTTTCCCGTGGGAATAATCATGAAGATGAACTTGTGGGATCGCAATGTGATTAATATTAACACAAGGAGTGTATTGATATGGATTGTAGCGATAATATTAAACGAAAATCTTTGTATTAAATGCATATTTTGGCAAAAGGAACCTGATATGATAGATTCTGGAGAATTGGTTGTCTCTACTTTATTCTTTGGTGAATTTTCATTATTGTTGTCGTAGTCGTAGGTTATATATATGTTCATGAATTCCGATATCCTCTACTTAGCCTAGTTTGTCCCCTTTGAGTGTCTGCTTAAGCGTTTGGACTTTGAAATAGAATGTATGCACCAGTGATAATCCTGTTGTTATACTTCTACAGTTACTTATCCATAAATTCCAATGTATACATTTGTCTTTCACACAAGTGAAAAAAACATATAGAATCCTATTTTGAATCCGAAACATAACAACCTCCAAATGTACAACACTCGAAACTGGCAAAATACACTCTGCTAAGGTATTCCCAGCTCTCTAAGCAGATTTGTTATTTCCCTATGCCAAGCACTATTGATTCCTTTTTGTAATGCATAAAACGATCTTAAGCGATTCTAGAAGTCGAAAGCGCTTCTTCGAATATCTATCTATTTTTTCTTACGTGCCACATTGAACACAAGTAAAACCAGCCAAATAGGCTTTCCTGCCTCATTGTCTTTGTTTGTCCAACAAACTCAATTTACACTATGTGTAGTTATTCTACTTTCTGCAATTCACATCTATGAATTAGTATTGACCATAAAGCACTCACTGGAGTATTTAAGCAAAGTCTCGATTAAATCGACGTGAGTGAGCACCATTCTTCGGCAGCAATATCGGTGTAGACCAAGCTTGTCCAATGCAGTCCTAATCGATAAGCTCTCACCTCCCAGTCATTCCTACGCTGCATCCATGTTCTCATTTTCCAAGTAATTCAAATAGGCCTCCCACTTATTTCCAACAACCTATGCAGTCAACCTGGGTCCTCCTCACCTCTACCTTTCCACAAGTAAAACAACGAATAGGAATAATCATGTTAACTTTCAAAAAGGTTTAATGAAGCTTGTTTTGGAATCGATGGTTCTCTCCAAAAATACCACCTATTTTGTTCCACACACTATATTCCTTACCATGACATTCTTCCACTGCATTAATTGTCTTATCTTGACGTATGCTCCGCTTGTTATTTTTTACCAGGCTTCAAACCTGTAGCTTGCAATGTGGGTGGTTTTGCTCATGGAGTAGGAACAAATTAAATCAGTATGGCTGCCTTATTAAATCGCTTGGAGTGTATATGCTCTCTTCGCTTGTGAAGGTGAGATTGTGATTGTTTTTTGAAGGTAGATGCTTATGGCTGCGACATTGGCAAATGTGGACACCAGCAGCGAGCTCTCGTTGATTAATGTTCATATCTTGGCATTTTGTTCATTGTAGGATCTGCTGTATTCCTCTGTCAATTTGGTGGATGCATTGGCGTTGAAGTATCTTCTGAACAGCTACAAATTCGATTTTACGACTCGTACAGAGTTGATTGGTCTAGGTGGAGGAAATCCATTTCGGTGATTGATAGGATGGACGATTGGCGAGGAAGTGTTCTCTCGAATGATGCCGCTGATCTTTTATTCCAGAATGCCCGACGTGGACTATAAATGGATCCAGTTCTCTCTGGACGCCACCTGCGATCTTATCTTTACAATTTCGTTTAGCATGTCGGTATGGATGGCATTGTGTGCCAAGGGCAAAATGAAGCCAACGGCCAACGAGTTCGTTCTGTTTGCGATCCACATTGTGATGCCTGGCGTAATGGCATTCTTGAAGAACTTGGAACTTGGCGAAGGCTGGGTTTATCTGATAGTGCATTTCGTGGCGAGTTTGCTTCTTTACGGAGTTGGAAGATGTATGTTTAAAAGCAAGTCAGAAGCTATGAAGGCGTAGTTTTTGTAATTGGGCTCTTTTTGTTTTCTTCATACCCAAATAGAGCGAACTCTTATTACTTTCTTTGGTTCGGACTTTCTTCGTATTCCTACTACGAGCTGGAATATAAATAATGTACGTTGAATGGTAGAATTTGAAACTTAGTGATGTCTGGTACTTATCCCGCTCATAGTCATTCTTGTGAACAGTGTATCTCCTACTTTCACTCTGATATAAATAATGGACTGTCGGAGGCAGAAGTCAGGAAAGCACTTCAATACTATGGCCCCAATGAACTCGACAAGGAAAAGCCTACACCCATGTGGAAACTCGTTTTAGAACAGTTTGATGACTATTTGATCAAAATCCTGCTTGCGAGTGCCGCTTTTTCGTTCGTTCTAGCCATCTTTCAAAATAACGGAGAAGGCATTACGGCATTCGTGGAGCCGTTCGTGATTCTCCTGATTCTGATCATCAATGCGATTATCGGAGTTTGGCAAGAGAACAATGCAGCCAATGCCCTTAAAGCTCTCAAAGAGATGCAGAGTGAAACTGTACGATGTATCCGTGGTGGCAAGTGGTATCACGAGCTCCCTTCTTCCAAGCTGGTGCCCGGAGACATCATCCAAATTCAGGTAGGCGACAAAGTCCCCGCCGATTGTCGTGTGCTGCAACTGAAGACCACCACGGTGCGTGTGGAAGAAAGTGCTCTCACCGGCGAGAGCAAAACGATCGCCAAAGTCGTTCTCCGTTTCCACTCTGATTTCTAGACGGCCGACGCGACGGTAGCCGAGGACGCGGGTCTGTCGGAGAAGGTGAACATGCTCTTCGCAGGCACCACGATCGCGAACGGGCTGTGCAAAGCGCTGGTGGTGCGGACCGGCATGAACACGGAGATCGGAAAGATCCAGCGCGCCGTCATGGACGCGCGGGAAGACGAAGAAAAGACCCCGCTCGGGCAGAAGATCGACGAATTCGGCGAGTGGCTGGGCAAAGTGATCATGTGGATCTGCGTCATCGTCTGGATCATGAACTTCCGGCACTTCACCGATCCCGAATTCGGCGGTTTTTTCCGCGGCTGCATCTACTACCTCAAAGTGGCCGTGGCGCTGGGCGTCGCCGCCATTCCGGAAGGCCTCCCCGCGGTGATCACGCTGTGCCTGTCGCTGGGAACGCGGTCGATGGCGCGTCGGAACTGCATCGTGCGGAAGCTGCCGTCGGTGGAGACGCTGGGCTGCACGACGGTGATCTGCTCGGACAAAACGGGGACGCTGACGACGAACGAAATGACCGTGGTGAGTCTGGTGAATGTGGCGAACGACGGACACGCGGTGCTGCATAACGTGGACGGCGTGTCGTACAACCCGGAGGGAAGCATTAGCGAGTTGAAGCGATTCGATACGCGTAGGAATGGGGAGTTGGGGCGATGGCGCGTAGAAGACGTGGGATTGTGCAACGTCGCGAAGGTCTGCGCGCTGTGCAATGACGCCGCCATCGAGTTCGATGAGCAGAAAATGCGGTTTAAAGCGGTGGGCGAGCCGACGGAGGCGGCGCTGCAAGTGCTGGTGGAGAAATTGGGTCTGCCCGCGAACGCGGACGTGGTAAACGCAGCGGAAATGAATGAATGGAAGGACATGCACGCCGTGAACGCCATGAAACAAAACCCGGCTTTGCGGTGCCAAATCGCAACAAGATATTGGAGAGACCGCTACGACGTGCTCGCCACCCTCGAGTTCACGCGCTCTCGCAAATCCATGTCGGTCATCTGTGCCCCCAAAGTCCAAAAATCGGCGCTTTTTTCACTCGCAGAACGTGTCTGGACACAACCTTCTCCTGGTCAAAGGCGCTCCCGAGAACATTCTGGCTCGCTGCACGTCGCTCTGCACGGAGGTTCGCTCTGTCTTGCACGCCTCATTTCCAATAGAACGGAACGATCTTGCCGCTAACTCCCGAGCTTCGTCGCCATTTCGAGTCCGTGGTGACCTCCATGTCCGCCAAAGCGCTTCGCTGCTTGGCCATGGCCGGCAAGCTCGAGCTGGGCGACCTGGCTTCCTACAACGGTCCTCACCATCCCGCACACAAGTTTTCAATCCCTTCCTCGCTCCATCCATAGAAAGCTCCTCGACATCAGCGGATTCGAAGCCATCGAGCAGGATCTCTGCCTCTTCGGCATGGTCGGCATCAAGGATCCTGCACGCGTCGAAGTCCGCGACAGCATCGCGCTGTGCAAGAAGGCCGGCATCCGCGTCTTCATGGTCACCGGCGACAATCTCGTCACGGCGGAATCCATCGCGCGCGATGTGGGCATCTTCGAGCCCTCCGAAGACATCTCCCAGAAGAGTTTCCTCGGTTCCACGTTTCCACGTTTCGGTGACACATAGCGCGTGAGTTCATGAAACTCCCTCGTGAGCGGCAGCTTCGGATTTTGGCGGGTCATGGGGGTCGCGTGTTCGCGCGTTCGGAGCCGGTGCACAAGAAGGAACTGATCAGTCTGCTTCGTCAGATGGGGGAGATCACGGCGATGACGGGGGACGGCGTGAACGACGCGCCGGCGCTGCAGCAAGCGGACATCGGCGTGGCGATGGGGGTGAGCGGGACGGAGGTGGCGAAGGAGGCTTCGGACATGGTGCTGGTGGACGACAACTTCCGGACGATCGTGGCGGCGATCGAGGAGGGCCGGTCCATCTACCAGAACATGAAGGCGTTCATCCGCTATCTGATCAGCTCCAACATCGGCGAGGTCGCCTCGATCTTCTTCACGGCCATGCTGGGCATTCCCGAGGGACTCTCCCCCGTCCAGCTGCTCTGGGTCAACCTCGTCACCGACGGGCCCCCGGCCACCGCGCTGGGCTTCAACCCGCCCGAGCCCGACATCATGGCGCGTCCGCCGCGCGCCCGCGACGAAGGCCTCATCACGCCCTTCGTGTTCTTCCGCTACGTGGTGATCGGGCTCTACGTGGGCGTCGCCACGGTGGGCATCTTCGTCTATTGGTACGTGCTCGACCGCGCCCCCGACGCCCATCCCCTCGTCTCCCTCGCCCAGCTCATGGGCCACGGGAAATGCCGCGCGTGGACCGAGTTCTCCCTGGACGGATGGGGCGGCTTCGCCCAGCCCTGCGATTACTTCGAGAAGGGAAAGGTCGTCGCCTCCACGCTCTCGCTCACCGTTCTGGTCACCATCGAGATGTTCAACGCGCTCAACGCGCTCTCCGAGGACTGCTCCCTCCTCGTCGTCCCGCCTCATCGCAATCTCTATCTCGTGGCCGCCATCCTCGCTTCGTTCGTCGCCCATTTCGCCATTCTCTACATCCCGCCCTTGGCCAAAGTGTTCTCCGTCGCGCCGCTCACGCTCCACGACTGGAAGCTGGTGCTGGCGTTCTCCTTCCCGGTGATTCTCATCGATGAGGTGCTGAAGTGCGTCGGGAGACAGCTGAATAAGCGGTCGTCGCACGAGGCGGAAGTGGAGTCGACGCCGCTGTTGAGCATCAAATAATAAAAAAACAACGTGTTTGTGAGCCAAAGCAAAAGCAGCGAATAAGAAGTTTATTCGGTTTCAGGAATTAAATGGACTTTTGCTTGTGTGAAGCGTTTTATCTACTCTTCTCTTGTTTGTTCTTCACTCTTTCCCGCGTTTACTTCGCATTGGCTGCGTGCTGCACGCGCGAATTGCTCTTCCTCGACTTCTCCCGCGTCGCTTCGCGGAACTCCTTCCTCCATTTCTTCTCTTTGTCTTCCGGCAGGCTCGGATGATCGCTCATTCCCAATCTCTACGCTTCATTCCTCTCCTCCACCCCCACATTCAGCTCCATTCGCAACGGTCGCAGGTATCTCTCCTTCGGGAACGGCAGGCCGCGTCGCTTGATGTCCGTCAGCACGCTCAGCGCCTGGTCCACGTTCCCCACGCGGCTCAGCGCCAGAATCATTTCGCCGTACGTCTCAGGCGCAGGCACCAAACCATTCAGCTGCATCTCGCGAAGCAGCTGCGCCGCGTCGGTCACGTGCTTGGTCTTTGCGTACATCGTAATGAGCAGGTGGTACGACATGCGATCGGGTTTTTGCCCGTAGCTCTACACTCGAAAGCGAACGCAAAGCAAACCTCGATGGATTGGAACACGGATTTGGCGCGATTGAAGAAGAGTGACTTCGTATACAAACCCAAATAGCTATTCAGATGCACCAGCGAAGGCTTTTCGTCGGTCTGGCGAAGCAGTTCCCGCCAAATTCGTTCTCCTTCCCGCGCTAAATACGGTTTCAACGCGGGGACGGAGGCGTCTTGAGCGTATAAATGGTCCCAATACGCGGAAAGATCTTGAACGCGATTGGGACAACGCAGAGCGAACACGTTGGGCTTTGGCTACACTGAGAAAAAAGAGAAGGAAAGGAACCGATTGATAGCGAATATCCGGCTCCACATCGCGAATCATCTCGTAGTTCTCGAGGATTGACGGCTTTACGAGTTTGGCGATGCGGAGCTGCGTGAGCTGCTTTGCTTTCTCTGGCGATTCGAGGAAGCAGGAGCGAAGGAAGCGGACTTCTTCGACGAAGAGCTCATCCGCACGTTCCTTTTGCTTTAAAAGAGAGGATCCGGTGAGGAGAACGGTTCCCATTTTCACGTTCACCATGTTTTGAATGCTCTGCTTGAGAGACGGCTATGAATGAATTCGAAAAGAACAAAACAAACATCGCGATTTAGCACATCGTCGACACATGATTTCCAGAGAGGACTCGCGTAATCAATGTGTTTTTCATCGCCTCCCTTCGCTTTGTACGCCTCTACCAACAATGATCGGCCTTTTTCTTCTAATTGCATCAGCTCTACGATCGATTCTTCGCGACTTCGAAGCAAATCCATATTCGCATTTCGACTGATCAAACCCCGTTCATTCATTTCCTTCAACGCTTTATCTACGATCTCGCGATTCGAAGCAGCAACAGAAGCATCCGTTGCGTTCATCGGTTGTACCGAGAACTTCTCCGCCACCAATTCTTCGGTGCGTTTTACAATCTCATCGATCGGGTTTTGGACTTGGGGAGCTCCAGATTTCCCTTCGATTCGATTGATTTCAGCGTCGATTTCGGTTTGTGAAAGACCCTGGCTGAGTCCACTCTTGGGAGTTGCTCGCTGCAGAGCCTGCTTTGCATTCTGAAGCAATTCTGCTTTGGAAGCTTCGATGCTTTTCATATCCGTTTCTTCTAGTTGCGACAAAGGATTCAACGGATTGATCGAATTCTTAGAATTCGATTCCTCTCCCATTTCTTCTTCTCCACTCCTTTCATTTCCTTCCGCTTCATACATTCCTCCACTCGTTTCCTCTTCCTCGGTTTCTCCCAATCCATCATCGATCGCTTTTCTTCGACTGTCTCGCACATAGGCAAGTCGATCGCGTTTAATAGCCACTGGCAGTCCCTTCAAATACATTTCGTATTCCTCGCGTGTGTATCTTCGATTTCCTGCTGGATGTTCTGGAAGCGCCAGGCCGTTCCCTGAAGCATTTCCGAGCACCATAAGAAGCAGAGAAAGCGTTTCCGATGTAGGTTTGAAGCCTCGTTCTTGAAGCTGAACCATGACGGAGTTCGCTCGAACGAAATCTCCGCGTTGAGCACATGCTTCCAATAAAATGTGATAAGAAGAGAGGGATGGCGCAATGCCTGCGACCTCCATCTTCTGGAAATAGTCGAAAGCCATCACATCATAGCGCCAGCTTCGAGCACATGCGTGCATAATCGCATGATAGCAGCCCTGAGTGACAAGCTGTTGATGCACGTCCAGGCTGTCAAAGAATCGAATGGCTCGCTCTGTGTTGTGTTGAAGCTCCGACACTTTGATCATCAGTGCGATACTGATCGAATCGGGCTCTTCAATGTAGTTTCGCATGAGATCGAAGGTCTCATTGGCTCGAGCGAGCTGCCGCTTTTTGATGCAGCCATAGATGAGGGAGGAAAAGATGATATTGTTCGGACGCAGACCTGATTCGGACATTTCTCGCGTGACCGAGAAGGCTTCGTTGAGCTTCCCTTCTAAAACCAGGCCGTTTACAAGCACGCCGTAAATATGTTGGTCGGGAGAAACGCCCGAAAGAACCATTTCTTTCAGTTCTTGGCGAGCCAGCGTTGATTTGTTGTGCGTACACAACGTATTGAGATACGCAGTCCAAGCAAAGAGGGTACAATGATGAGGGTTTTGCTTTAATATGTTCCACAGGGTGAGAGCGTCCTCCACGCGATTCTGGGCAGAAAGAACACGAATCGCCTTAATCGTTGCAGGAACATCGTCCACATGCAAGGTTCCCTTGACACGATTGAACAACTTATCGACATTGTAGTCTTTCAGATTCATGAGAATGCCTTCATCAAACGGTTCTTCCAACATTGAGGTCAGTTTCTGAGCTAGAGTATCGAGCTCCAGAAGGTCGCGCTCGGTAATGTTTAGATTTTTGCTTCCAACCGTTCCTGTAGTGATTTGTGATATTTGTTCCTTGGATAATACAGGAATGGGCGAATAGTCTGGATGTCCATATTTCCAGCTGGAAGAGTTATCAACAATAGACTTTACACTTGTAGTAGCGATCATCTCTCTTCCTTTTGACATTGGCTCGCTTGCAGATGCAAATCGTCGAACTTGCATTGTTCCACCAAAACAATCTGTCTGAAACACTTTTCCACTCTTTTTCACTCCATAGAGCGCCAAAAACGATACGTTTCGCAATGAAGAATCAAAACGACGCACTAGAGGAGCTCCTGCTCTCCTACAAACAGCAGCCAGCATAGCGATTGAAAAGCAGAAAAAGCTCGGTGTAGAGAGCGATCAAGAATAAGTATGCAACAAACAAGAGAGTACACCAAACTTAAGTTAGCTCCCGTTCGCGTTCCATATAGGGACGAACTTAGAGCGCATAACAAGAATCAACAGAAGAAGAAGAAGAAGAACATAAAAATACCTTGGTGAATGTGTTCGCAAAGTACACCATTTGCTTCGAAATCGAAGAATATTTTGCTACAAGTATCCTACACGTCACAAAGCCTCTCCGTCCCCACCTAAGAAACAGCTTGTTAGCACTAAAAAACGTCAGTAAACGAGACGACGGGTGATAGGTCGTTCGTCTTTTAGCAAAGCTAGCACGCAGCACGGACAGTCCGAGACAGTAGAGCTCGAGAAAGAAGAACAGTAGCTTCACTTGCAGGAGTGAAGAAGGCACCAGGCTGGCGTTGGTGCACACTTTCGAATGAGAGGCAGGATAGAAATCATGATGAAGGTCGACAGAATCATCGAGTTCGATGGAATGATCGACAGAATCATCGAGTTCGATGGAATGATCGACAGAATCATGATGAAGTTCGATAGAATGGTCGACAGAATCATGATGAAGTTCGATGGTAGGATCGACAGAGCGATCAACAACGTTGGAATGGTGATCAATGGATTGCTCTGCCTTAACGGTATGATTCATTTCACCCTTTGCCTTGCAGGACTGATCACACACACAATTCGGCTCATGATTCATGTCATTCTCCGTTTCGCGATCAAGATCGCTCGGAGCATCAACTAAATCGCTCTCACGTTCATTCTTTCTTTCCACTTTCAATTCACTAACAACACTATTGGCACACGCTCTCACGACTCGCTCCACAAATCGCCAAAAGAACTCCATTTCTTGCAGTTCGGCTGCTCCTTCCGCCCCACAACCAATCTTACAAACTTGCAAACACCACGCGCAGGTCTCAACAAGACCCCATAAATGCATCGCGGTGCGCCCTCGCAAATACTGCTCTATCAGCAGCATTGCAGAGCTCTTCGCTCGCTCCATCAGCACGGAAGCGAGCAGTTCTGGCTCCAAACAGCGCTGCCGAATCGCCCCATAAACGGCATATTCGGTGAAAAACGCGGTGGAAGCATGCGGAAAGCGGGTTAAATCGTCAAGAAATTCTTCGATGTACAGCGGAGATCGAACAAGAAACTCGGTAAGATATCGGTTGCTACGCAAAGCGGCGATATATACAACGCCTAATTGTTTTGGATTGTGGTATTCCAGGAAAATGTTGCGTTGTAGAAGTTGGTCCAGTACTGCGAAACTATTGTTATCGATAGCGTACATAACAGGGGTACGACCCTGCAAATCAGAGAGCGAGAGATCGGCTCCGTGGTCCAGAAGCACGGAAACAGTTAACGCATGGTTGTTTTTACATGCACAGGAAAGGGGAGTAAGCCCGTCCACATCGGTCACGTTTGGATTAACATAAGAACAGAGGAGCGAAGCAAGATCACTAAACCCGTTCAGAGAAGCGATTAAAAGAGAATTGTACCCAAAGGGGGTAGAAAGGGAAGCATTTGCACCAGCGAGGAGAAGGACACGAGCCACCGGTAGGTGACCCTCACGGCAAGCATACATTAATGCGGTATAGCCACATGAATCCTGACAGTCCAGTTGGCAACCATAAGAAATTAAGTGTTTACATGCACTTTCGTTCCCCTCACGAGAGGCGAGCATCAGCCCAGTCATCCCCCTTGAGAAGGCATGATTTGAGAGAAAATCTAAAGAAAGCGAGTCTCCAACCGAGGCAGCAGTTAGCAGATCACATAGGTTAAGAGAAAGAGAACCAGGTTGAGACTAAAACACAGCCAGAACAATAAGCATACAACGAGGCGAGAAGAGGCTTTGACCTCACTGGCAAAACGAACTCGTTTCTTATTATGAGGTTTGGAACCTTCGCCATCACTGACGGGTACTGCTGTGACAGGCATAAAATACAACAAAACTGATTATACAAAAAAACGAGAGAAATGTATTTAACTCTGTGAAAAACGAGATAACCCTAAATCCGTCTGTCAAATTGAAAAAATGTGTTTCATTTTAGAACTTATGAAACCGCGGTTATATTCTGACACAATATATTAGCATCAACTACGCAACAATGGCGCAAAACACTATTCTGAGTCGATTTTATTTTAAAATGCTGACAAAATTTAAAGCATAAGGGTTTCAACACAATTCCGAGAAACGTCGCTTTGATACAAACAACACAAAGTATATGATATTTTATTTAACGTGATACTATTATTTGTTAATTGTTCTCTTCACCCTCTTCCTCCTCTTCCTCCTCCTCTTCCTCCTCCTCTTCCTCCTTTTCCCGCTCTATTTTTTCTCCTATTCATAAAAGTCGATAATAAATCAAACGAAGAAGGCGATTTAGTACTTTCGTGGTTCTCTTTTCCAGAATATCTAATTTGTGCTCGATACCACGCTTTAAATCCCAATTTGGCTTCTTCGGAGCCAAGTTCAGTTCATCAGACTTCTAAAACCTTACTATGCTAAACCTACCCTACTCCGGGCATCTTGCTTGCATCTTTCAAATCTTCCTCATAGGAAAGAGGCTTTGTATCGACAATAACGCTATCTACGTTCTTTTTCAAATTTTCATCTCGTGGAGTATAATTTCTAAATCGTATACTATGTTAATGATATGAAAGCAACTGCCTACGTTGGCTTTGTACTCTCAGCAGTCTTCCCTTGAGCAAGCAATGCGGCCTTCTTACGCTTCAGCTCTTCAATCCTCTTTTTTCTTTCCTCCACACTATCCATTTCTGAGCAAGGAAAAATACTGTCGATTTGTGGAATTCCAACATTCCTTTTCTTCTTTCGTTCGAAATTAAGGAGCTTCCAGAGGTTCCCCAGTATATAGACACTTTATTGAGAAACAAGAAGAACAGGTTTTGCTTCGAGAAATCAGTTTAGTCCAGTAATTAACATATATATATACTTCATCTTTTTTTTGGTATGAAGTATTTTTCTTATATTCTTGTACTTCTCTTACTTTCTCGTATGGCGAACGCTTCTAAGCCCCTTGTGTCGTCTTTCATGACACATCTCTCCACTTCCCTTTCATTTTTGCCAGAAGAGGACATTGAAGACGAGTTTGATGTAAGGAAGCACTCCTCTTTTCATAGCCAGGTCCGTGATATGTCTTCCAACCAAGATCGTGCACTCTCAAGTGATTACGACCGTTACTATGTAATGTTAAAGGATGGCTATACAGTGGCCGATTTTTCAAAAAGAATTGGTTTTCTGACGAGTTTTGGCTATCAAAATATGGAGTACGTTGGAGGACAAAACAAGTGTGTGATTGTGACCTGCAAAGAGTCGTTCTTGAACAGAAATCCCTTCAAGTCTATGATTGACTCTTATGCTCCCATTCCTCTTCTAGCACGAGTCAGTCCGTCTGTTGTGACTGCTCTATCGAAGGCCTCTAAGAACCACACCGCCGTGTCCTTGTCGATTTCGAGTATTTCCAGCTCTGAAGAGAAATTACTCAATCTGAATTTTGCTGACAACCAAGATCCGAATGAAGACGAAAACAGTAAACCTAGTTTTGCTTTGTTTATGTTAAGCCCCTGCTGTTATCACTCGATCTCTCAAGATATTGAGACCTTCGAGTTCATCCCAACAACTGCAGTCATCACAGAAGATGGTGAAGAGTTCTCTCGCTCGCCCTCTTCTTCCTCTCGCGAATCTCCTTTCCCAGAAGGATATTCTCTCTGTATCATTGAAACCCAAGTGGAAACTTCACCATTTGCGTTCCTAGTTCACTCGCTCTTTCATTTGTAGGCCAACTCAATGATTATGCTCGACAATCCTTGGCAGATGGTTATTATGACGCATCTGGCGAGTCGTCAAAGATCTACAAACTCCATAATCTGAACGGTCGAAACGTGCTCGTTGGAGTGGGTGATTCTGGGATCGATTGGAAGAGCACTTATTTCTACGACCCCGATCATTCAGTGAAGAGAGCCGAGAGTGGATCTTCCGATCATCGAAAGATCTCTCTGTATGTTCCTCTCTTTGGAAAAGATGAGACTTCGACGGATGGCCACGGCACGCACGTGTGTGGAACGATCGCCGGAAAGGCGTATGACAGCAGCAACAGCTCAGATGCTCTGTACAATGTATGACGATGATGATGGAGGGATGAGAGATAGGGAATCGCCGAGGAAGCGAAGTTGCTGTTTGTCGATTTGGAAGATAGCGATGAGGATTTGTATCTTCCTAAGGATCTTTACAACCGATATTATATGAAGACCCTGTAGGATTTGAGTGAAGGCGTGGTCATGAATAGATATCGAAACAAAGCGCGTATCAACTCGAATTCCTGGGGATCGGAGGAAGACTATGAATATGATTCGTTCTGTTCTCAGACGGATAAGTTCGTTTGGGATTATAACGACATGCTCATTCTATTCGCAGCTGGCAATGAAGGAGAGGAAGGGTACTGATTGATTGAATAAACGAATGATAACCATGCAGACTCGGATCGGTGACATCGCCCGCCCTTTCCAAGAACGTGATTACTGTCGGAGCGACGCATTCCGAGCGAAATCATGACGGAAAGAACTACATCACGTATTTCTCTTCGCGCGGAAATCCAAACAAACGCACCATCAAGCCCGATATTGTGGCTCCAGGCGATCAGTTCTCAGCCAAGTCTCTGAGCCGATGGGATTGCGGATTGAACTGCGATAACCATGGCGGTGTGGTGAAGATGCAGGGCACTTCGATGGCCACACCCGCTGTGGCTGGAATCGTGGCTTTGATCACGCAATATCTGAAGGAGAAGAGTTATCATAATCGTGAGAATGGGGTTTTTAAATGATGGATAGAAGAGCTGGACGTGCGAGCTTCGCTGATCAAAGCGATGGTGGTTCACAGTGGACAGCCTACGACAGGATACTGCAATATTATTATGAGATGTTTCCCCCACAATAAAAACCACTTCTATTATGAAGGTCATGGTCGAGTGCAGCTGGATCGTGTGCTTCATTATGATGGCGAGAGCGATTTCGAACTGTTTTTGTATTATGGGCAGATCAACGAGAAGAAGGAATCGTTCACACTTGAATTCACGATTACGAACATATCCCTTGAAATCCAATAATAGGAAAAAAATGATTGGTTCCTTCACTTCCTCACTCTTCAATACCCTTCAAAGTCACCATGGCCTACACAGATCCTCCAGCCTCCTCCGAATCAAAGACTATCATTGTGAACACTGTTGGATTGACCGTAAACTCTGCAAACTCGACTACCTATTTCTATCCGAACGAGTAGTTGCATTGGATAGCATCGAGCATAGATTGGATGGTCCTGACGACTATAACAATGTGCAAGTGATTTTGCTGGATTCCGAGACGGTGGAATCGATGACAAAAGAATCGAACAAGATTCAAGTGAAGGTGACTCGTCGAAGTTTGAGTACTTCGATGCAGCCAGTTTCGATTGTGGTGACAGGAGGATTTGACTGGAGCTCCGTAGTTGTGAATGACGATACGAGCAAGAATGAAGCAGATGTGCCGAAGGGTATTCCGATTGATACGAATGTGGTAATTGGAATTCTTATCATTATCGTGACAGTGATATTAGTTGTTGCGTAGGAGTGGTGGATGATACATGATGGATAGTTTCGTGTTTATTTGTATTAGGCAGCGAAAAGAGAAGAAGTAAGTTTATTAAGGGAAGTTTTATTGTTTGAGCACAAACAGTTGGTAGATTAGTTCCTTGTATTGATGAAATGACAGAGTTGTATCGAAACATCTAGAAATTACCCAACGCTTAGGCATAAAAATACTAATAGCTGATACTGAATGCGTTATTCTAAAGGAATTAGGCAGATTTGCAACGCCACAGTTGGGAATATCTAAATATTAAATCCGTATTCAATATTTCAAAGCTACTTTCCAAGGTAACTGAACGAGGATTCCGAAAACTATTTCCATTTGACCTGATGAATGTAAGATTTGGAAGATCTACACTCAATCATATCGAATCATGTTATTCATACTTCGCATTACCAATGTACAGGATTCATTGTTAGTCCCATTAAGTGCAGATTTCCCGAGTAGAATGGTTTCTAACGACGGGAGATCTATCCAATCACTTCATTCAAATTCATCAATACTTTCGATAACAGTTGATAGCGAACTATTAAATGCCCCATCACCCAAAATAATGGATTTGAGGTTAGGCATATCTATGCATCATTCAAATATTCAATATCAAATCAATACCTTGAATCACAAATGAACTATTAGGGAAATTGAACGAATCACTTCCAATTGTCCCAATATGAATGGATTGTAATTGTGGTAGATTTTTCAATTCAAAGTCTCCAGCAAAATCACTGAAACTATATTCACCAATTTGAATGGATTCCAATGATTCACAATTCAATATGTGGAATGATTTCGATTCATCATTTCCTTCAGTATTCTTTTTCAAAGTAAATGAATTGGATCTAATTTCCAAACTTTTCAGTTGATTCAATCCATCGATTTGGAATGTTTGCACTGATTTAAAACAATTATTGCCGATTTCGATTGATTTTATCAAATAGGGATGGATGGTCAAAGATTGTTGGCAATTGCAACATCCATTTCCCACAATGAAATGCCTCTTTAGATAGTTATGGTTTGCCAAAATACAGTCAACTTCACACCGAATGAGAGAAACTCTTCTCCATATAAAGAGGATAGGAATAATAAACCAAAATTCAAAGGGCAAATCAAATAGAAAAAAGAGTAGTGCCGTAATGCCAAAAAACAGAATCACATAGAATTCATGTAGCATAATGACACACCACAATCGGTGCCCATTTACCCATAATCCTTTATAAACCACTGTATTATTACGATAAGCAATCCCTGTTCCATTCCTCTTCCCATCTCTGTAACTACCATTGAAAACCATAGTAGTTCCATTTGATAGAAATTCCATTCCCTTTCCATATCGACAATAATTTAGAAGCATAGAATTCTCATATTCTCCTTCATATACTTTTACTCCATGGGAATATTCAATCATTTTGTTATTGTCAAACGATTTTAGGATTTCTATCTCAGCTCCATCCTTCCATCGACTCACACGCTGAATCGTGTCATGCAAATAGAAATAGCAAATTCCAAAACGTTTTCCCAAATCATCAATTTGACAGAGAACCCTGGAACCACTCTCTGTATCTGTCTCTACCCAGTATTTCTTCAACTCTGTGGAAGGAACGAAGTGCACATTAATCACTCCTCTTTCATAGATTGCTTCTTTACCCTCACCATTTTCATTGTATTCGATTCCCTCCCCTTGACGGAACCCCTGGTGAAAATACCCTTCAAACAGTAATTTCCCATTCGGATAATACTCTTTCCCCTTGCCTTCACGAACCCCTTTTTCAAGACTACCTCTGAAAAAGAGAAACCCATCTTCGTTGTAGAGTGAACACTCACCTGTTGCTTCATCGTCAACAAAATTGAGCTCAGCGATCCTAATTTGATAACTGTTTAGAATCATAGATTTTCCATGCATTCTTCCATTTCTTAGATGTGTTTCGATAGAATAGCCATTATGCGGAGCTCCCACTTTCAAAGTTGCAGGTCCATCCTTAAGATTGGTAATAATTACAGGGAATAGAGATTCAATAGAGCTAGTCCAGTATGTAGACGTTGCTTTATTGCTTTTGTACTTTGATAAGTTTGAACTAGGTACGTATTCGATTGCTGACATTTCTATCTCCCACTACCTATTAGAATAATGAAGTGTTAATAATAATATCTAGAAAAATGTTATATGTCAAATTTTCTGTGTTGCGAGTTTTTATTAATCTCGAGTACTATCATTGTTTTATTTATAATGATTAACTTCCCAAATGTAAAGAGAAGAACTGGTAACAGTTAAGGGAGTGTTTTTGTTTCCATCCCTCAAGTGGAACAATAAACACGAATAGAGCCGTTCTTGTCCTTTTAAAAGTCGTTTTCTTTCTTCAAGGGAGTTGTACTATTCTGTCTCAGAAAAGAATGAGTAGTTTTCGTTTTGCGATAGCATACAGACAACGCGGGATGTATGTGAAAACTAGATTCGTGCCTCTTTAGACAAGCACACTCCCATCTATCCTTCACCCTCACAAATTCAAACGGCTGTATGACTACAAACAATCCAATTACGGCAGCAACTTCTCAGCGGCTTCTTTTTCCTGTTTCTTCTTCTCACAACACTTTCTTCCCAACTTGCACAGCCAATACCAAATGAAGGCCACAATCAAAACACCTAAGATCATATCGAAGTAGGGGTTATAGAAAATGTTGAAGCTCGACCAGCGGAACGTGTCCTTGACCAAAGAGAAATCAATCTACCTAATAAAAGTGAAAGAAAGAAAAGTACATAAGAGAAATCATTGTCCAAGGACGCCATCAGCGTATTGAAGCTACCATCATTAAAATAATCGGTGATCACATTAATGAGATCAGTTCGGTTGTAGGAATCAACCAAATGGTGAATAAGCATGGTCGTAGAGTTGTCGTCTCCAGAAACATCAATGACAGTTACGTCAATAGGGTGGAGAACAAATAAAGATGACAATCTCGACAAGGCAACAGACATGAAGTAGTTGACCTTCGGAGAGTACTCTTCGCGGGGCATACCATCAGCCTATTCCTAATCAATCCTTCAGAAAATTACCTTAACAGAATACTCCAGATAGTTAAGACCAAAGTTGGGGTGAATAAGCTTCTTTTTAGGAGTACAAATATCTTCCATAGGTATCCAAGTCGGATTAATGGAATTCGAGCAAAGGCTGACTTTGTAACCCCATTCTCCCTCACCACAAAAAGCGTAGGCAAGATGGCCAGGCTCAGTTTCTTCAAATCCATCAGTTGCCACACAATTCTCGGCAGCAACAACTACACCTTACCAAACTCTCACACAACAATACGCGAAAGAAGTGCAATCACAGCAAAGAATTTCATACTTGTAGGAATTAATACTGATGGAAAAGGTATATGGGAGTTTCTTTCGAAAGAACAAAATTAAGATTTTTGAGAATACAAATAATTCTATGGATAAGACATAAGAAAACAATAAAAATGATCGTTAACATACAAGCACCACAGTACATTTTCGCAATGATGTAGCTTATGTTTTACAGTCAAAAAAGCAGATATAGGAGATGATAATAAGCCAAATAAAGACGAAGGAAAACAATCTGTACACTCAGTTTCTACAAACTCTATGAGTGTGTTGCTGACTGCTTTTGATTTCCTATTTCTTGATCACCCCTAGCTTTGTGAAGAAATGACAAATACGTACATGTTCGCACATATATTCCGGAATAAAAAGGTAAATTTCCCTCACTATTGGGACCGTAGATTGTCAATCACCGAACTTTAAGATTGACTTCTTTCAGCATATTTTTTAAGGTAGAAGAACGAATAATGAATCATTTCGAGGGAAATGAGAATGAAGTTTCTACAGGAGTTTGACTTTTCTTAAAAGGTTCATACTTAGACTACAATCATTGCTATTGCTCTGGGAGACTGTGTAATCATGGGCGCAGACTCTCGCAGTTCAGCAGGTGTGATATAGAGATATTAATGAATGTGTTAGGCTCTTATGTTGCAAATCGCATAACGAACAAAATCGAGCAAATTGACGACCGGATCTTCATGTGCCGTTCAGGCTCCGCTGCAGATACGCAGAAGATTGGCAATATTATTCGACAGAACCTTGATTTCTTCAAGTATATCTGTTTTTATCTTTTGATAGCTAGAACCACATATGGAATGAACCCTATTGTGCGAAACGCGGCAACGTTGGGTCATAAAATCATTTACAAATACAAGGATCAGCTTCAGGCTGGAATCATTATTGCAGGAATTGATGATGTGGATGGAGCGTCGATTTATGAAATCACATTGGGAGGCAGTATGTTACGAGTAAATGTCGCTCTTGGAGGATCTGGCTCGACCTATATCTACGGATTTGTGGATAGTAACTATAATCCAAACATGTCGGTCGAAGAAGGAGTGGAGTTTGTACGACGAGGTGGGTGGTTGGCTTTGTTGTATTGACTGTAGCTGTCCAGCTGGCCATATCGCGAGACGGCCATTCGGGAGGTGTCGTGAGAACGGTTGTAATACGAAGAGACGGAGCAGAACGGAGTGTGATAACGGAGAGAGAGTTCGTTTTTGGCAATTATTGGTGTTTGTTTAATAAGTTTTAAGAGATTTGAATGGAGAGTAACGTGCACAAACGAAAGGAAGCGTTGTTTTTAAAGGCTCTTTCTTAAAGGCAGAGTTGAGAAGCATTGGCTCCAACCATCTTTTCTGTATCAGAATCATATTTTCAGTACTGCATATAGCCTAAAGGCAAATTGTTTGTTCTCGGCTTTATCGAATAGTCCATTTCGGCAATCAGGGATGAATATGTTCAATCAGAATTGAAAAATGAGTCGAGCAATGTCTGCTCCTCTTATGTATAGAGAAACCGCATATTCCTATACTGAAAATGTCAATTTGTGGTTTGGAACGTGGAATGTGAATGGGGAATGCAACGAAAAGGAGATAGAGCTGTTTTTGAAGACATCCTTTTCGCTTCCTCCGGACATCTTCGTTCTAGGTCTTGAAGAAATGGTTCCTTTAAATATCTCTACCGTGCTACTGAATGTAGAGGTCGAAAAGAGGAAGAATACTTGGATCAACCTTGTGCAGTCCATTCTCAATGCGCGTTATCAGACCGTTTCCTCAATTCTTGGTTGTTATGAGTAGTCCTACATGTGCATTGCCTCTGAAACACTTGTGGGCATCTCCATTTTTGTGTTTGTTTCCTCATTGAGTCCCCATCACTTCTCCCATGTCCAAAGTATGTCTCGTTGTTCCGTTTTCAATAGCAACAACGGTTCCCACAGGCTTTTGGGGATTTCTTGGGAACAAGGGAGGTGTAGCGATCCACCTTCATATCGATGAAACTCCCGTTTTGTTTGTTTGCTCCCATTTAGCAGCACATAAGCAGTATGAACATACCAGAAACCTCGAGTTCCACAAGTAGCCATTATTCAACAACAGTCTATCCGTAGGATTACTCAGGAAATCGATCTTCCTCCATCGGACATTACAATTTGGGTACTTACTCTTTTTCGAGATAAAATAAAAGATGGGAGATCTCAACTATCGTTTGGACTGCAATTTGCCGTTGCAAGAGCTCCTCAAACAACTTGATGATCATCCCGAGCTAATTCAGCAGTATGATCAGCTTTCTCGATCGATCTCGAGTCACAAAGCATTTCAAGGGTATTCTGAGGAAAAATTAGAATTCCCTCCAACCTACAAGTATGTAAAAGGAGGGAATGCATACAATCTTTCCAAGGAGCCTGCGTGGTGTGACCGAATTCTTATTCGAGGTAATTGCACTGTAAAGAATTACTCGAGCGTTCTCGAAACGACATGCAGTGATCACAAGCCCGTGGTTGCCGATATCTGCATTCCTTGCAAGAAGTATAAATCTGTGGAGATGAATCGCATTGCAAATCAGATCCGAAGCAGGCTGATTGTTGATGATCTCGACTCTGTCGAACTAGACATTCCAGAGTGCGTCTCTTTTAATGCAGTTCGCATAAACGAAGTCCAAAAGCGCGAACTTGTCCTTACGAACCGCGGAAGCGGCAATGCGTATTTTCAATTTGTTTCTCGTTGCAATACTGTGTGCAAGAAGTGGTATCGAATTGAGCCGCTTTGCGGTGTGATAAGGCCGCACTCTTCTTGTGTTGTATCAGTGCAGATTCTTCTAGATCCTCGCAGTTATAGAGTAGAAGCAGATTGAATGTGACATGTAGTGGATTCAGCAAGGATGGGACTCGATAGAAGATGTGATTCTTTTGCGTGTGGAAAATGACCGGAATTATGAAATCGAAGTGAGATCATCGTTGGCTGAGGATTCACTTACACGCTGTTCTTTTTCAAATTATTCGGCAGTAGTCTGCGGATGCCTGCTTGTAGCTTTGCTATTTGATATTCTTCAGCATTATTAGTCTGTTTGTTTTCATATGTACAGTGATCCTTGATTATCAATCTCCAGACAATAGACCTTAGAATTGGTTTCGCTGTAAGAATGCCTAAAGCTACGGGTACTGGATAGTTGTAAAATATAATTTTTTAGGAAAAGGTGGTAAAACTCGTAAGAGGGGAAAGAATGATAATGAGGATTACAAGAGAGAGCTCGAGTTTAAGGAAGATGGTCAGGGTAAGAATTTTGTGTGTCTGCTGATAATTAATTTAGAATATGGACGAGTGAACAAGATGCTTGGAAATGGTCGCGTGGAATGTTACTGCTTCGATGGAAAAACTAGACTTTGCAATATCCGTGGAAAAATGCGAAAGAAGGTAGGGAATACAACCTGGACATTATTCGAAGGTGTGGATCGGCGTTGGAGATATCGTATTGATTGGACTCCGTGATTTCCAAGACGACAAAGCAGATATTATCATGAAGTACACTCCTGATGAAGCCCGACAGCTCAAGGCATACGGAGAAATTCCTGAAAATGGTATGGACAGTTGGGTTAATTTGATATTTAGAAACTATTGATAATAATGAAACAAATGACGGAGGTGAAGAAGAGGCCTGTGTATTCCAATTTGAAATCGATTCGATCTATTTTTGTTTGTTGAAAATGATGTGAAGAAGGAGATTGTAGGTTGTGTAGAATTGGGAGTAAGGAGTGAATGATTTCGGGGTGTGTAGAGTTGTTTTTATCTATAAGAATGGAATGAGAAAGAGTCGAGGGGAGACAGGGATATTATGGTGAATTGGTATTGTATAAAAATGATTGTGAAGGGTACTGAATTGATATGACGTTGTAAGGTGAATTAGGGAAGGTTTTGAAAGGAGTCCGTATAAAGAGATTTGACACAGAAAGAATAGGGACCTATGGGAAGTAGTATGCACGCTATACAAAGAAAGTGTTGGGATGATGTAGTTTTTGCCTAATATTGATTAATGGCTAATTTTTCTTGCTATACTTAACAGCAATAAGTACAGTAGAGACACTTTACTTTCACACTTGAAATAATAATAATGCAAGATTTTAAGGAAAGTCGAACGACCGCACAAAATAACTATTTTACACATTTTATTTACATGTACTCATATATAATTTAGGAAGTGTAATTCATCTAACAGCTTTTGAGGGTAATAGCATTGATAAACAATTGCACCAAAATAGATTTCGTACAAAGAGGTTAGTTGTTGTACCAATAGTAGGATTGATATAAAAAGCAAGACATCATTTGCAAAAAGTGAAGAATTGCTGTGTCATATCTAGAAAACTACAAAGATACCACAAAATAACTCGTAGAAACTATTTAATCAGTATTTCTTAAATAATCATGTTATTTATTAAAGAATCTATGTAGGAGAATAGAATACAAATATATAAAATGTATAAACACTTCATACTATTCTTGACACATGACTTAATAGATGGAGTCATGTGGAGATTAATTCTCATTTGAGTACTAATAAGCAATATATTGGTTGAAATCTATATTCTGTGTAATGGTTATTTCATCTGATAAGGTTTTCAGGTACCTACAAAAACGTGTTAAAAGAATCAATAATTAATGAGGCCAGATAATAGTTACAATGCACATTTTCGAAATAATACAAAAAAGGCATTAACTTTTGAAATAATGTATAATACTCAAACTAGCGAAAATCTCTTGTATGATAAAGTGAATATTGTATATCTAATACAATATCATCATTTCATTCGAATAGCTAGTTCGTATCTTTTTTTACAGAGAAACTACAGATTATAAGAATATTACATTAATAGTCATTCCTAGCGGTAAAACAATAATAGATATGAAATAAATCATAAATCCTCTGAAATTGTACACGTCACGTGCTTGTATCCATTTCAAATCGATTGACTTCTCCCGATATTATACATTATTTTTTATTTCAATGCAAGCGATGATGGATCTTGTTAATTCTTCTCTTGGGAACTTCTTCATTGATAGTTCTATTATTCAAGATGTACAGGGGCAGGTGAACGTTGAGTGGAAACCAAATGGCTGGCTTTCATATATACAGAGTAATAGAGAATGTGTAGTATTGCAGTTCAATAATGGAGTGTTTATGAATCAAGGATTTGTCCTCAATGAGCAGAAAGTGTTGAAAGTGTTTGGAAATCACCAAATTGGTGACATTCCATATAATGAAAAATGTTTGGTAGAAGGAATCGTGGATTTGGATCATGGAAGTCGATTTGAAGGCTTGATATTAGCAGAAGGCAAGTTTGGAATTCCATTTGGATATGGTGAAATGTATGATGATGATGGATTCTTGGTGTACAAGGGTATAATGATCAATTGGAAGCGATTTGGATATGGAACGAGTTATCATGATAATGGAGCGATTGAATATGAAGGATATTGGTGTGATGATAATCGATTTGGAAGAGGAAAAGTGTATGATCGATCAGGCAAGTTTGTAAAAGAATGTTTCTGGTATAATGGAATTGAAAGTGATATTGAAGAAACCTATGAAGGTGATGGTAGTCAGACAACAAATATTGGAATCAAGCATTTGAAACTGACTAACAATTGTGTATTGGTTGATTGGGATGTTTCATGGTTCTTGAATTTGGAATCAATCGAAATCGGTAATGATTGTTTTGGATTAGTGAGAATATTCCAAATCGATGGAT
This sequence comes from Blastocystis hominis, assembly GCF_000151665.1. Classification (NCBI taxonomy): domain Eukaryota; class Bigyra; order Opalinata; family Blastocystidae; genus Blastocystis; species Blastocystis hominis. The sequence continues at coordinate 316,932 of NW_013171819.1, forward strand.
TGAATCGATTGAAATCTATCAAAATCGGCAAGAAATCATTTACTCATAAAAAGAATGATATTGGTATATACAAATCGAAATCATTTCACATATTGAATTGTGAATCATTGGAATCCATTCAAATTGGTGAATATAGTTTCACTTATTATGGAGGCAAATTTGAATTGAAGAATCTACCAAAATTACAATCTATTCAAATTGGTTCAATTGGAAATGATTCATACAATTTTGTTTTTAGTTCATTTGTAATTGAAGGTATTGAATTGATATTGCATATTTGTAATGCATAGATCTTCCAAATCTACAATCCATTACATTAGGTAAACTTGTATTCCATAGATCATTGTCTACAGTAATTGAAAGTATTGAATAAATTGGAATATAATGATTGATGTAGATCTTCCATCATTACAATCCATTACACTTGGTCAACATTCACTTTGTGGAAATAATGATGATTCTTCATGTTCATTGATAATGCGAAGTATGAATGAAATGATTCAAAATGATTCAATGTAGATCTTCCAAATTTAACATCCATCAAATCTGTTGGAGGAAGTTTCTATAATACTCGTTCATTGACATTAGAAAGTATTTATCAATATTGAATATTGATTATATGTAGATATTCCAAATCTTCGAGATGTCAAACTGAATGATTCATTTAAAAATGTGATACATCCAGTTATACAAAGTATTTTTGTAACTATATTATGAATTTAGATGTTTCTCAATTACTATTTCCAAAGGTCTATTATTATGAATACGTTCAATCAATTGATTCAACAATCACGTCGATAATACTTCCGAATTGGACTTGTAATGATATTAATTATACAATATTTGATTTCTCTCGATTTATTCAAGTTGAATCAATTGAAATCGGTGATAATAGTTTTAGTTCGGTTCAAACATTCAAAATCGATGGATTGAATCGATTGAAAAGTCTGAAAATCGGCAAGAAATCATTTACTTGCAGTAAAGTAGCCAAAATGGATAAGACATTGAATAAATCCGTAATTACAGATTGCATTATTTCGAAATCATTTCACATATTGAATTGTGAATCATTAGAATCCATTCAAATTGATGAATATAGTTTCAGTGATTTTGGAGGCGAATTTGAATTGAAGAATCTACCTCAATTACAATCTATTCAAATCGGGACAATTGGAAATGAATCTTATAATTTCTATTCACTATTATATCATATAAAAGGTATTGATACAAAATTGTATATTTGTAATGTATAGATCTTCCAAATCTACAATCCATTACATTAGGTGATAAAACGTTTAATAATACTAAAATATTGAATTTATCATCATTAGACAATTTGGAATCAATTGAAATTGGTAATGATTGTTTTAGTTCGGTTCAAACATTCCAAATCGATGGATTGAATCGATTGAAATCTATCAAAATCGGCAAGAATTCATTTACACAAAACAATCAATCAGAGAGAATATACTACTATTCTTCTTCAATTTCAGTAAATAGTGATGTTAATAAATCATTCCACATATTGAATTGTGAATCATTAAAATCCATTCAAATTGGTGAATATAGTTTCAGTGATTTTGGAGGCGAATTTGAATTGAAGAATCTACCAAAATTACAATCTATTCAAATCGGGACAATTGGAAGTGATTCATGCAATTTTCCTAATAGTTCATTTGTGATTGAAGGTATTGATATGATAATGTAAAATTTTAATATATAGATCTTCCAAATCTACAATCCATTACATTAGGTGATAAAACGTTTAATAATACTAAAATATTGAATTTATCATCATTAGACAATTTGGAATCAATTGAAATTGGTGATGATAGTTTTAGTTCGGTTCAAACATTCAAAATTGATGGATTGAATCGATTGAAATCTATCAAAATCGGTGCTAAATCATTTACTCAAAACAGTCAATCAAAGAGAATTTTTTACTATTCTTCTTTAATTTCAGTAAATAGTGATATCAACAAATCATTCCACATATTGAATTGTGAATCATTAGAATCAATTCAAATTGGTGAATATAGTTTCAGTGATTTTGGAGGCGAATTTGAATTGAAGAATCTACCACAATTACAATCTATTCAAATTGGTGAATTTAAAACCACATCATGCAATTTCTCTAATAGTTCATTTGTAAATGAAGGTAGTGACATAGTATTGAATAATATAATGACTAGATTTAGACAATTCACGAATTATAACATACTTTCATAGAGTATTTAATCATACTAAAATTGCATCAGTGCCGAATTCACGTTTAATAGAATCAGTAAAAATTGGAAATTACTGTTTTGAATCAGTTCAAACATTCCAAATCGATGGATTGAATCGATTGAAATCTATCAAAATCGGAAGCAATTCATTTACTCATAATAAGAATGATTATGGAAATGACAAATCGAAATCATTCCACATATTGAATTGTGAATCATTAAAATCTATTCAAATTGGTGAATATAGTTTCAGTGATTTTGGAGGCGAATTTGAATTGAAGAATCTACCAAAATTACAATCTATTCAAATCGGGACAATTGGAAGTAGATCATACAATTTTCCTAATAGTTCATTTGTAATTGAAGGTATTGAATTGATATTGCATATTTGTAATGTATAGATCTTCCAAATCTACAATCCATTACATTAGGTGATAAAACGTTTAATAATACTAAAATATTGAATTTATCATCATTAGACAATTTGGAATCAATTGAAATCGGTGATGAATGTTTTGAATCAGTTCAAACATTCAAAATTGATGGATTGAATCGATTGAAATCTATCAAAATCGGAAGCAATTCATTTACTCATAATAAGAATGATTATGGTAATGACAAATCGAAATCATTTCACATATTGAATTGTGAATCATTAGAATCCATTCAAATTGGTGAATATAGTTTCAGTGATTTTGGAGGCGACTTTAAATTGAAGAATCTACCAAAATTACAATCCATTACATTAGGCTATGATACATTCCGCTATTCCCTATCCACATCATTTGAAAGTATTAAACATGATCGAATAAAATGATTAAATGTAGATCTTCCAAATTTAACATCCATCAAATCTGTTGGAGGAAGTTTCTATAATACTCGTTCATTGACATTAGAAAGTATTTATCAATATTGAATATTGATTATATTTAGATATTCCAAATCTTCGAGATGTCAAACTGAATGATTCATTTAAAAATGTGATACATCCAGTTATACAAAGTATTTTTGTAACTATATTATGAATTTAGATGTTTCTCAATTACTATTTCCAAAGGTCTATTATTATGAATACGTTCAATCAATTGATTCAACAATCACTTCGATAATACTTCCGAATTGGACTTGTAATGATATTAATTATACAATATTTGATTTCTCTCGATTTATTCAAGTTGAATCAATTGAAATCGGTGATGATAGTTTTAGTTCGGTTCAAACATTCAAAATCGATGGATTGAATCGATTGAAAAGTCTGAAAATCGGCAAGAAATCATTTACTTGCAGTAAAGTAGCCAAAATGGATAAGACATTGAATAAATCCGTAATTACAGATTGCATTATTTCAAAATCATTTCACATATTGAATTGTGAATCATTAAAATCTATTCAAATTGGTGAATATAGTTTCAGTGATTTTGGAGGCGAATTTGAATTGAAGAATCTACCAAAATTACAATCTATTCAAATCGGGACAATTGGAAGTGATTCATACAATTTTCCTAATAGTTCATTTGTGATTGAAGGTATTGATATGATATTGTATATTTGTAATGTATAGATCTTCCAAATCTACAATCCATTACATTAGGTGATAAAACGTTTAATAATACTAAAATATTGAATTTATCATCATTAGACAATTTGGAATCAATTGAAATTGGTAATGATTGTTTTAGTTCGGTTCAAACATTCCAAATCGATGGATTGAATCGATTGAAATCTATCAAAATCGGCAAGAATTCATTTACACAAAACAATCAATCAGAGAGAATATACTACTATTCTTCTTCAATTTCAGTAAATAGTGATGTTAATAAATCATTCCACATATTGAATTGTGAATCATTAAAATCCATTCAAATTGGTGAATGTAGTTTCAGTGATTTTGGAGGCGAATTTGAATTGAAGAATCTACCAAAATTACAATCTATTCAAATCGGGACAATTGGAAGTGATTCATGCAATTTCTCTAATAGTTCATTTGTGATTGAAGGTATTGATATGATAATGTAAAATTTTAATATATAGATCTTCCAAATCTACAATCCATTACATTAGGTGATAAAACGTTTAATAATACTAAAATATTGAATTTATCATCATTAGACAATTTGGAATCAATTGAAATTGGTAATGATTGTTTTAGTTCGGTTCAAACATTCCAAATCGATGGATTGAATCGATTGAAATCTATCAAAATCGGCAAGAATTCATTTACACAAAACAATCAATCAGAGAGAATATACTACTATTCTTCTTCAATTTCAGTAAATAGTGATGTTAATAAATCATTCCACATATTGAATTGTGAATCATTAAAATCCATTCAAATCGGAAAGTTTAGTTTCAGTGATTTTGGAGGCGAATTTGAATTGAAGAATCTACCAAAATTACAATTCATTCAAATCGGGACAATTGGAAGTAGATCATATAATTTCTCTAATAGTTCATTTGTGATTGAAGGTATTGATATAGTACTGTATATTTGTAATGTATAGATCTTCCAAATCTACAATCCATTACATTAGGTGATAAAACGTTTAATAATACTAAAATATTGAATTTATCATCATTAGACAATTTGGAATCAATCGAAATCGGTAGTGAATGTTTTGAATCAGTTCAAACATTCCAAATCGATGGATTGAATCGATTGAAATCTATCAACATCGGTGCTAATTCATTTTCAGGATTAAAGAAAAGAGAGGGAGATCGTTTATACTACACTTCAATACTAGTAAATAGTGATATCAGCAAATCATTCCACATATTGAATTGTGAATCATTAGAATCCATTCAAATTGGTGAATATAGTTTCAGTGATTTTGGAGGCGAATTTGAATTGAAGAATCTACCACAATTACAATCTATTCAAATTGGTTCAATTGCAACGAAATCATTTAACTTTTGTTCTAGTTCATTTGAGATTCGAGGTATTGATATGATATTGCATATTTGTAATGCATAGATCTTCCAAATCTACAATCCATTACATTAGGTCACTCTTCTTTTTCTGGATCGGTAATGACAATAATAGAGAGTTTATGGAAGTTATCTAATATGATCTTATAGACTTACCTTCATTAAAAAGTATTACACTTGGAAAGTTTGCACTTAGTGGAAAACCATACGATGAATCATGCTCGTTGATAATGCGAAGTATCTCAATCGATAATCAACTTGATAACATTTAGATCTGCCGATTCTGAATAAGGTGTATAATTATAATTCTAATAATTTTAATAACTGTTATTCAATAATATTAGAAAGTATTACATTATCTTGCAATTCTACCTAGACATCCCTAATTTAGACAGTATTTATGTGTGTGGATCATTTAACTCTGTACGATCTAAATCAATCTCAAGTAGGTTTATGTTATTTATAATTAATAAACAGATGTTTCTGATATTCTGGCAAAGAAATTCGTCTAAGAAAGAATGAGTCGATTAATGTTATAAGTGTGATGTCTTCATATGTGGCTTTCCTTATTTGTTTCGCCCAACTCACATTATGTTTTATTATGATTAATCGAAGAGATCTATACACTTTTTCACTACGCTTATTTCACTTTATCAATTCTTACACAAACAATAACCTCCCTTTGGTATCTACGATCTCTGTCATTATTGTTTAACAAACAATCACCTCTTTTGCCTCATCGATCACTATGAATAATTTTCTGAATTAACATTCGATTTGTTTTAAAGAATCTCGAGTTGCGTTTTTTCTGAAGTGAAATCGGAATATCTCGAGGATCTGCATATCGCTTTCGCACACATGCAGCACATGAACAGGCATCACGACAGCCTGGACAGAGCCACTTCTTCCCCTTTCGCTTGATCTCTGCATAGTCCTCGTTATAGTGTTTCTTCAAACATTTCGCACAATAAGCACGAAAACAACTGCATGTGACAATCTAATTCCAAATACAAACACTTGATTATTTGCACCTCGGGTCTTTCCTTCTCCACAACATTGGATTACATCGCGTTTTTTCGCCTTACATTGATGGCACCACTTGGGTTTTATGGCTGACTTCCTTTCTTCGTGATACCCCAAGGACTTTCTCTATGCTCTCACACATTATACGCATGTAAATCTCACTGGTCTTCCTCGTTTTCGTTTTTCTGGCTCTTCATTATCTTCATCTCCCTGATATTCTTCATCTTCCTCTCGTTTCTACTTCATCATCCAATTCCTGTTTGACCACCATCCGCTTTCGCGAAGGTTTCCCTCTCTTTCTTCTCCCTTTCTCCTCTTCTTTACTGTCGTCATCAATTTGAAAAGTCTCAAAATCCGGAGGTTTCGCAGCTACTGCGAAAGGAGAATTGGGACTTCCCATCTCCTTTTCTTTTGTCGAGGAGATCGAAACGGGAATTGGGTAAGAAATGCGTGGAATCGCTATATCCGGAAAACGCTGAGTGGGTGACAAATTATCCCAAGGGTCGCTTGGATATGTGAAATCTGTGGAGTCGTACATATTTAAAGCGTCTATTTGTGACTCTGGAAGAAAAGGAAAGATAGAGGGCGAGTTATCTGTCATGTTGAGTTCATTCGAATTATCCACTGAAGAGATTGTTGGGGATTCTGGTGAATAGAAGGGCTGGTTGGATATTTTCAGTATTTCTGATACGAGCTAAAATATGAGTTTATATTTCAGGGTAGATACTTCGTTTTCCGGTAAGGTATATGCGTTAGAAGGAAGGGAGTGAGAATTGCAGAACAGGGAGTAGATGTCACGCAGGACTGATATTATTTCGTTCTTACATTGCTGCAGAATGTTGTTGATTGTAGATAGTTCAGCTTGTAAGGGAATTCGTTGCGTAATGAATGCCGATGACGACAATATTGCTCCACATCGCTGTGTTCGCTCTAGAGATAGCAAAATCTTGTCATAATTAGCGCACCTAGAAAAGAGCAAAGAATGGTGGATCTTACAACGCTCGGATGATTCGATTGTTTTCATTGTATTGATTCATTTTCGAAAGTGTTGTGATTATAACGATCGGTTCCGAACATCGTGTTATCGTTTTCGTGTCTCAAAAAAACACGCAAATTTGAATTCTTTTTCTCCTCTTCCTTCACCCGCTTCTCTAACTCGTCGACATCCTTTTTCTAGTCCATTAACGCTCAAAAACACAAGTACTTGAACTACAAGACGGTCGACTTCCTTCTCGAGTTCATCGATTCGTGAAGACATCTCGCTAAGTGAATTGTCAAGAAACTCGTCTCTTCATAACCAAAATAGGATATTTTTTCCAAGGATCGTCTGAGACATGTCCTCGAAACGACTTTGCTACAAATTAGTCATCACTCAACACAGAGTGAACCATCTGCGTAAGGAGACTCGTAGTCTATTCGTAAATCAAATTCCGCGAGAATGCATACCAGCTGCATGATTTCATCAATCTCAGCGTTCCCTGGAGTTTGCGGCTTGTCGCTCTAGCCATAGGTCGCAAGCACCCTCCCCTACCATTTTCTCAACAAACAGCACACAGTTAACAATACACTAACACAAATCAAAGCGTCTTCAGCTCTTCCTCGAAGGCTATTTTCTCGTTCTCCATCTGGGTAATCCTGTCCATAATTTCCTGTTTCTTTTTATCCATCTCCTCCTCGAGTCGCTTTTCCTTCTGCGAGCTCATCTTCTTCAAGAAGTACAAATAGGACTGTTCTCTCGCCTCCGGGGCCGGCTTGCCCTTGCAGATCAGCATATCCACCGCCTTGTTCAGCTTCGCCTGTCCCTGCGGCGTGGTCACATAGTTGTCCAGCTGCGTGCGCGTCTCCTCCATGATTTGATTCGACTTCGCCTGCTTCTCCTGATCCACCGCCGCCAGTTCATCGCGCAGCGTCTTCAGCGCCGCTTCGCGCTCTCTACGCCTCATTCTCCCTCTCTGCATCGCACTGCACCGCCTGCTCCAACTCCGCGCGGCGCTGCGCCGCGGCCACGCTGCCCGTCTGCATCGCGTCCATCGTGTTGCTCGCCGACGCACCGACCGTCGCCTGCGCGGCCTGCGCCGCCTGCGCGGCCTGCACGGGCTGAGCAGACTGCACGGGCTGCGCGGGCGCGTCGGCAGGAAGGTCCTCGACGGCGTGGAGCGACTGGGAAGGGTCGAGGACCTCGACGGGGAGCGCGGTCGACGTGGGGGCGGCGAGGTCGGCGGGCTGCGCGGAGGCGTAGTACTCGGGCGCGAGCGGCTGCGCCATGTCGAGCGGAGCGTTCTTGGGAGGAAGGTCCTGCGCGAAGGGCTGGGGCTGAGGAGAGTAGTCGGCGGGGTAGTCGTAGTGGTCTAGAGGGAAGGCGAGGAAAGAGACGGACCTTCGGTGTCGTACATGGAGGTCTGGGGGATGGGCTCCTCCTCCATGCCTTCGGCGAGCGTGGCGCAGTCCAGAATGGTCTCGACGTCGCCGTTGATCATCTTGAGGTCGCCGAAGCAGTCGAGCTTGTACTGATCGGCGAAGGTGGCCATCGACTTGGCCATGAGCGCGAAATCGGCGCGGTTGGCGGCCTGGCGGATCGCCGTGGCGAGGAGAGTGAGGCAGGAGAAGAGATCGTTGCTGAGAAGGAAGGGATCCGCGCCCTGGTTGAGCAGATACGACGCACAGGCGGAAGAGCCGTTCTGGCAGCAGATCATGTAGGGAGTGAGACCGTTGCGCGTTCGGAGATTGACGTGGGAGATGGAGCAGAGGAGCGTGAGGATGGACACGTTCTTCTTCTGCACGGCGATGTGGATCGGACAGAGTCCCTCCGCGTTCCAGAAGCAGAGATAGGAGCCGCGATCGACGAGGATTTTCACCTAGCAATGAGAGAGCAGGGCCAAAGAGACGATATCGTAGTTCTGCGACTCCACGGCGATGTGCAGCGGCGTGTTGCGGTCCGCGTTCATCACGTTCAGATCGCTCTGCACGTCGCACAAGGCGCAGACGAGCTTGTAGTTCTGGTTGATCACTGCGAGCAGAAGCGGCGTGTTGCCTCGACTGTCGCGCAGCTTCGCCAATTCCGGACGGTACTGCAGACACAGCAGCGCCAGATTCTGCGTCGCGGCGCCTCCTCGAATCGCGATATGCAGACAGGTTTCTTTTCCTCCTTCCGCTGTGGGCTCCGAGAGGATCTCGAGATCGGGACTGAGGCTCAGCATGGTCTGCATGAGCGCGATGATCTGCTCGGGAGACATGTGCTCCTTCGCGATGGACTGATAGTCGTTCTTCGCGACCATCATCAAGATATGGCACGGCGTGAGGCCTTCGCGATTGACGATGCTCACGCCGGCGCCGTTTTGTAAGAGAGCCATGGAGTGGTTGTAATAGCCGAGTTTGAGCGCGAGGTGGAGCGGGGTGTCGAGGTCACGCTCATTGCGCTCGTTGATGTAGAGCGACTTGCTCTCGTGGTTGATCAGATAGTTCACCACCTTGTCCAGCTTGCGGTTCAGCGCGATGTGCAGAGGAAGATCGCCGTTGGTGTCCTTCGTCAGCATCCCGCCAGCATGCGCGCAGATCTCGCAGCTGAGATCCTGCATGTCGCGTTTCAAACATTGGTGGAGCACGTGATCATTGTTGGACTGCGACATGTTCCAGTCCAGGCATCGATTCGACACATCCGCGTTCATCTTCACGATCTCGCACGCCAGCTCCTCCTCGCCCTTTTTAATCGCCAGCGTCAATACAGTATCGTTCATGTTGTCTCCCTGATCGATGCTGCCGAAGTTCACGTAGCGCAGAATGTACCGCGCCACGGTGATCAGACCCGCTTTGATCGCGAGGTGCAAAATGGTGTTGTGGTATCGGTCCGATCGCACGTTGTTCGAGTGCGACAGCATGCGGAACAGCAGGCCCACGCGGCCCATCAGGATCACCAACTGCACGGGGTTTTGGTTGTTGTTGTTGCTGATCGCCAGGTTGCTCGTTCCGTACAGCAGCGTCGCCAGCTGCACCTTGCGCTCCTCGTCCACCAACGGCGTCAGCAGCGCGATCGTCAGCGCGATATCGTTCGTCTCCGTCGTGTTGTACGCCAGCTCCTGGAACTCGCCGTAGGTGCTCAGGCGGCGCACTTCCTCCACTTCGCCGAAGTAGCACAGATAGTGCAGAATGTAGAACTTGAACCCGTCGTCGCTCTTCGTCGAGAGCTTGATGTTCGCCGTCTCCATGAGCTGCAGCAGCTCCTTCGCGGTCATCAGTCGCTCCTGCACCATGAACTCCCAGCGCAGCAAGCAGTTGGCCTTGGCTCCTCGCGAGAGAAGCCAGATCGCTTCGTTGACGTGATGATGGCGAAGAAGATAGTAGAGAACGGGCTTGGGGTCCGTTCGACCGTAGCTGCTGTTCACGTTGGCGCCGATGGCGACCAGGCTAGGTGATGAGGAGAAATAAGAAGAGAAGAAACGCTTGGAGACGCTCTGCGGAGAAGCTGAGATCGGAAGTGACCATGCGGAGAAGGCAGAAGGAGGCGATGGAGCGAACCCATTCATCCCGACTGTTCTCATCCAGACAATAGAACGTGGAGTTCTTCTCGTCGAGCTCCAGCGTGAAGCAGAAGCCGTTCTTGTCTTCTTTCTGCGAGTGAGAAAAAGAGAAAGAGAGGGGAAACGTCCTTGGTGATGGCGAGAATGTCTTCCAGAGGAATGCTTTTCGTGAGGTTGTCGCGCGTCGTTTTGTCGTACATCGAGAACGATTGCTAGAGAGGGAGAACGGGGAGAGAAGAGGGTACACTATCCACCACGCAGTAGCGAGTGTGAGTTGAAAAACCCAAAAGACTTTTATACTAAATGTCACATGACTTGCACATGACTACTGATTTGCGGAGAATTCCACTCCTTTCCTGAACGAAATCAATGTCGTCGTAGCGTATGGAAGAGACATCTGGAGAACGGAATGGAGCGACTGTGGGTGAAGGCAATGATAAAAACGAACTCCGTGTTTGCTCCTCGGGGAAAATGGTGCTGGGGGTGATTCGCACGTCGGGAATCTGCACACTAAGAATTAAAGCAAAGAAGCGAAAAAACGAAGAAAAGATCACATTCCGAATAGTATCCAAGTTAACGGTGCTGTTTCCGTTTTGGAAAAAAAGGTTTAGAGTATCCTCAGTAGGTCTTACCCCATTGTGTAAACGCTAAGCAAATCACGCCTTTGCTGCAACTCCATACCTCTAGTAACACACGGACTCCTTCTCTGTCGAGTTCGGTGCATCCTCGCTTTTTCATGACCGTTTCAGTTTCGGTAGCGATAAACTCTAGCATATTTCGCTCCTTCTTAAAATATCTGATTTCTACTCATCATAGACTATGACAGAAAGGACCGTTCATCTTCAAAAGAATTAAATTGTATATTGTAGTACTCGGGAGTTTCACCTGGATGATCCCATGCCGCTATCCAAGGGTGATATTCATTGTTTTCCAAACATATTTCGTACGAGAAACTAAAATGTGTTAGAAAACACAATAACGAAATCGACTCTGTACCATTCTCCTCATTCGATTTCTGTATTTCTCATTCCATCTTATACGTAGTGGTATTCTGTAAAGTGTTAGGAGTTGCACACAAACGCGATTCAAACTACTATTTGCTTACTCCTCGGAATTGCTGGATATTGACAATTTTAATCATTCTTGCAATTTGTTTTTCACTTTTTCAAAGCGATCAAAGTTCAAAGTTCTTGTAACTGTAGAGAATGAGTGCTGGTGCCACGGTGAATGCATCGGTATCTCTTTCCGTCCCAACTGTAGTGGTTTTCCCAATCTCGCTTAGTTCCTAGAATTCATCAAAAGTAAAACTATTGTTGCGAAAAAATATACTTACTCAAAAGTCTGCTTCCGTTTCATCAAAAGGTTCATCTCCTCCCCTAGCAAAGCCAGCTTCTACTTCTCAGGATGGTGAAAACACTGCAAAATCGCCTGGAGAGCATGGTAGTTACAAGATTCGAAGGAAACGAGTTCGGAGAATCGAGCTAGCTTCTGGATCTCCCTTGAAGCAAGTCAAACAGTCGGCATATAACGAGGAAAGCTCAGAGACGGACGAATCGGAGGACATCATTTGGGGAAGTCCCTCAAAGAAGCATATTCTGAGTGATGACCAAGCGTACATTGAATTGTTGGGTCTGAAACCTAGTGAATACAATGTGAAAGAGGAGATGCACTCTGTGTTGATGGTAAATCGAAATCGGCAAATGGAAAACAATTCTTCGGGTCTGCATGACGCTTACGCGTCCATTCCAAACACGGATACGGATCTTTCCCTCACGCAGCAAATGCAGTCTATTCAAGATCCAAGTCTTTCGATCCTGGACATTTCGCTTCCTCCCTTAATCGAGACTCCAAAGCGTGTTCGTCGAACTGCCTATCTCTTCACTCCATTATCATCGACCTTGCAAAATCCTTCTACAGACGTCTCAACAATTCAAGAGCCAACAGAATGCACGCTTCCATCTTCGCTTATGTCGAATTCCCCGTCACTCGTGAGAAGAGGATCGGACGCAGCCTTCGATTCTCTGTTGGACGACTCGATTTTAGAGGAAGCAGATCGGATAGAGAAGGAAGTGCTGAGTTCGCGGTAAGTTTAGTTGAATTTTCCTGTGGTTTGTGTGTGTTTGTTGAAGGAACGTGTGGAGAAAGGGAGGAATCGGAAGGGGAAAGTCTTTGGGATTGATGGGGAATCGAATGGTGAAGAATCATAGGTCATTAAGTGTTATGAAGAACAGTGATTCATTGAATGCGTATTCACGAATGATTGAGTGCAGCAATAAAAAACTCACATTAGTTTAATCTGCGACTCCACGAGTATCGATTGTATTTATCCTTATTTCTTTCTCAAATTCAATCCTTCTACTCCCCAAATGTATACACACAACAACTACTACTACTACAAAGGTACTCATTTCCAACAAACACTCCACTCCTTAATATTAAAAATCTCCTGCACACTCGCTTTGATATCCTTCGGCTTCACCGAATACACCGTTCCACAATTCGTTCCTACGCCTCACCTTCCTCCCTTTCTCTCACCCTTCGAACACCACACGCGTCCCTTAAACTGCTCCAAATACTCCTCGAACGGCTTACACTTCAGCTTCTTCTTCAACGCCAATCGCTGCGAAATGTCTCCCACTTCCTCCCGTAGCTTCGCCTCCTCATACGGAATCTCATACTCCTTGTAAAACTCGCGTCGACGCGGTTCGTCCAGCCACACCTGCGCGATCCGCTTGTAATTCTGTACCACCACCATCGGATTGTACTATTTCTGAGTCCTTCGCTCTCTACACTACTTTATACGTCGGTTTGGTTCGGAAATAATGAGCCACGTACGCGTCGCGCGCTACCATAATGCGGCCTCCGCAGAGCCACGTGCGGAACGAAATCTCGACGTTTTCGCCACCCCAGACGTCCAGAGCTGGGTCCATTTGTCCCTGCTGCCACCAGGATTTGGTGATTGCGAACATTCCCATGGTGATCGGCGTGTAGTCGTCCGTCTCGGAGCCGCCGCCCCAGAATTGACGAAGATTCTTGTAGATAGTCGCGGAACTAGGGAAGAAAAGAATAGAGAAGATACCTGCCAATTCCAGCAAGGGCTGGCTTGACATTGAAGTTTTCATCAAGAATGAAATCGACAAAGTTCACAATGGTTCGAGAATTCTGACTTGGAGAGGGTGATAAATGCATACTTCAACGAGAAGATTGTAGGGAGTTTCCAACCAGCGAGGACTGACTCGACAGTGAGCATCCAGGAAAACGATAAAATCACCGGTAGCTGCATTTCCACCCATAATTCGAGCACGAATAAGTCCAAGTCGTTCATCTAGAGTTGGTAAGGGCGATTAGAGTGAATACCGGAACGAACAATCCGAACACGCTTTGGATCTGGATTCCAAGTAATCGGCGGATCGTTTGCGTCATCGAGAAGAACGATTTCCTTTAGACGTTTTACAGGAGTATTCTCCAAGACATTTAGTACATTAGATTGTCAAGAACATCATCGGTTTATCGATAGGATATGTTTTTTCCATCATAGGCTCATTGAACGTTACAATCACAATAGAAAAGCGCTGATACTGGTTGAAATATTCATCTTCACTCATGATAACATCTCTCTTAATAGCAGAGCGGAGATATGTGCTGTGCTTGCTATTTAGTTCATTTTGAGTCTTTCCTAGCGAGAAAGACATTGATATTACACAAGCTATGATCACGAAGTTTAGAAGAATTAACCACAAAGTACAACGCGTTGTCCAAAACATTTTAATGAGATTCTGTCAACATTCAAAAGGAGAAATTCGTTGAAACGTTGAGTTACACATATTATATATTATATTTCCGATGAAAATCGATATTGATATTGATAAAGACGAATAGACAAGTTCTGCACGGGAATACAAATATCGTGTTCCAACAAACAATATCCCTCTTTAGCAAAAGCACAGAAATAATGAACTATCCGTACCAATCTGTTTCTAATATTTATGATGTGCCGCCTTACAACTCGATGACCGAAAGCATGACTTCTTGCGACCAAACTGTGGTTACTACCGAGGAATCAAGCTATTATACAACCCAGCAAACTCAACGTCCTCCTGTGGTCGTTGTGTCAGTTCCTCCTTCTTTCTCTGAAATATCTGCTCCTCCTCCTCAACCTGCTCCTGTTTCCCAAATCCCTCCCATTCCTCAGACGCAACCAGTACCTCCCATCCCACCAAAACCGCAACTACCTCCTATGCCCCCTCCTCCTCCTCCTCAACCAATTTCTCATGGAGTTCCCGCAATTCCAGTAATTCCTGTTCACCCACCTCCCACATTTCCTACCATTCCCAATGAGCTAGCTACAATGAACACAAGTTACAGTGCCGATTCCCAATTCATTCAACAGTATTCTGTTTTCCCTCCCATCGAGCAGCCACGAGGACCTCTGATTTCTGTATATGTGGAGGACAATTCGCATCATCAGAAACGAAATCGACAGCTTGGAGGTGCTGGAGTTACTGCAGCAGCAGTCGCTCTCACGGGTGGCCTGGTTCTGATTCCCGTCATTGCAGGCGTTGCAGTCAATCAAATCGTTAAGAAGTCAAAAGAAAAATGTATATTCGCATATGGAAACACATATATCTATGAGATTCGGGCAGCACTGGCCAATGGCTTCAATGTGCCTCCTGAACTCCTCCA
This sequence comes from Blastocystis hominis, assembly GCF_000151665.1. NCBI lineage: Eukaryota > Bigyra > Opalinata > Blastocystidae > Blastocystis > Blastocystis hominis. The sequence goes on from NW_013171819.1 coordinate 332,305, forward strand.
ACTGAAAAGGAGAGGTGTGATGCTCGAAGACACAGTGAAACTGAGCCAATACGTTGCATTCCCAGGGAAGAATCGCATCCACATCACGATGCATGTGAAAGATGCACCAGTCGTAGGGAGTGTGTGTTCGTATGTTGGCCAGTACACCTATCCGGCTGTTGTATATGTAGACAGTTCCTCGTTTCAATTTATTCAATCGCGTGTTTGTTGGAAAGAGAAACTCTGCCATGGTACCACTCCAATCTGGAAACGTTGTGAAAATCAAAATTTATAATGAACCAATAAGAACAAACAAAGATATAACCCACCTCAGTCTCTACTTTACAACGTGCATACTATTGACTCGCTTTTCTTCCTTTACGTTGTCCCTTCTTCAAATACGTAATACTTCCCTGTAGATAAGCCATTTCCAACACAAAATACTCGCAACACACCATTGATAGCTCTACTAAACGATGGAACATCCTTCGCAGCAACCTATACATTAAGATGAATCGAAAAGGGCTTACGATTGTGGTAATTTTCTTACGAGGAGAAACAGCACGCACAAGACAACGATTCTTTTTCATATCTGGTTCTGCTTTCTTCTTTGAAGGGAAGCAATTTACATCTGCATTATCTACGAATGAAGAAGGAAAACAGCACAAACAGCGCTTAAACGTAATTGATATCGCTCCTGTGTAATTAACAGAGTTGCTCATTCTCCCCAACTCCGTAATGAACTTTTTATTTGTCAGAGGAGGCATTCCTATTCGAATTAATTGATTTTGAGTTGTGGATGAAATAGTGCCGATTTTTGTAATTGTGATCTGAAAGAGATTGCGTTGTACTTAACATAGATTATTGAGTGATTTAGTAAATAATATCCCTAGATACAAAAAAAACCTATATGTGTGTAAAACTCGGTGATTACGCTACCCTTTGTTTTACCTATTCAATATTCCACTTCTCTATGCATAGAACTTTCAGAATCCGTTAGAAAAGCACAAAATCGTTTGCCCCATTCCACATCTCTTTCCCCCATAGTGTCCTCTACACATACACTATTCCTAGTACACAGGATACAAAAATAAAATAAACTGTAGTACAATACTTGTATGGGCCCCTATTAATATAATAAAGGGACTCAAGTTGGGCCCTGATCAATTTATTCTCCGTTCTATTATAAAGACACATAGCTATGTTCAGAAAGTTAGCATTTGAGGTATGATGGACCCATCTATAAAGATAATTGCTAGACAGGAAAAGCAGTATCCGAAACAGGCCAAGCTCTGGAAAGAGCGGGAATGAGAATGGAAGGCGTCCAGGATTTTTTGAAATTATGTAGCTGTAGCTTTTGGTGGGCTTATCACTTAGTCTCTCGCCACCGTCCGATTATGGGACTTTATGATAAGCGTCCCGCTGTAAATACCGATGCTTTTGTTGCTCCCAATGCTTCCGTAATTGGAGACGTGAAAATGGCTGCTGGTTCTTCTGTGTGGTACAATGCGGTCGTTCGAGGTTTATATTCATTTAGAAGGTGCTCATTGCATAGGTGATATAAACACTGTCACGATCGGAGAGAACACGAACGTTCAGGATCGTGCCGTGCTGGCCTCTGCCAAGAAGAGCCACTGCAGCGACGGAACCCTGAAGATCGGAAACAACGTCACGATCGGCCACGCCGCGATTCTCAACGCCTGCCAGGTGGATGATTACTCGCTCATCGGCATGGGCGCCATACTGGAGGAGGGTTGCCATGTGGGCTCGTATTCCATGGTGGGAGCTGGCTCCGTGGTGGAGAAGCAGCAGGAGATTCCTTCGGGAGAGGTAGGAAAGGGATGATGTGTGAGATGATGTAGCTGTGGACCGGTAACCCTGCGCGGTTTGTACGCAAACTGACGGAGGAGAAGAAGAAGAGTTTGGAGCACAGCGCTGCGGAGTATGTGGAGCTGGGACGGAAGAGTGCTGCGGAGATTCAGCAAAAGTATGGAGAGGCGTTCCGTTGCGACTAAGTCAATCGTAATTGGATAGTGTTGTTTGCTTTGTTTGTTTTCAACAGGGAATTGGGGGGTAAAGAGTGAGATGTGACACCTACTACTACGATTACTACAATTCTGTTGTTAGTATTGTGGAATTGTGACTTTTTAAGGAAGAGGTAATTTGTAGACTATGAGCACCTATTTCAATATTCAGCAACAGCAAGGAAACGCGCAAGGCATGTCTGGAGTTCAGATGAAGGCGAACGCCTATGCGTATAACCCTGAGGAGATTGAAGAAAAGTTAGTAAAGGGAGCGAACGCGCAGGGCTCAAACATGCCTGAGAACACAAACTTGTTAGATGAGGACACAAGCCTGTATGTGACCTCGGAAAACCAACTTCTAGCAGCAACTTCCTTCGAGCAGATGAGTCTTGACCCTCGCTTTATCGATGCCTTGTATTCCTCTTCGGTTTTTATCTAATTCTTTAGATATAAAGTGCTGGGGTTTAATCGTCCCTCTTTAATTCAAGCTCAGGCGATTCCCTATATTCTCAGCCAGTACGAACGATTTCCCACATTTCCTCTAGGCCCCGTCATCATATTATCGTTCAGGCTCAGAACGGCAGTGGAAAGACGATCTGTTTCCTCCTTGGCTCCGTTTCCTATATCGATGAGAACGTAAAGCTCCCCCAAGTTCTCATTCTGGTCCACGCGCGCGAGCTCGCCTTGCAGATCGCTGAGGTGTGTCGCAAGCTCGTCAGCCAGACCTCTATCGAGTGCACCTGCTCGCTCAAAGGCATTCCCTTCAATTCCTCCGCGCAAGTCGTAATCGGCAGCACGGACTCCGTAAAGAACGCAGTGCAATCCATGCGATACAACTGGAGCCATCTGAAGTGTTTGGTCATCGATGAAGCAGATCATGTCCTCGAGGATCGTCACTTCGCTCCGGACATTCGCTCCATGGTTTCTCTCTTCACCGCGATGCAGCTGCCTCTCCAGATCCTCCTCTTCTCCGCCACATTCAACGAAAAGGTCATGCGATTCGCTCGCAGCATCGCGCCGCAAGCCATCGAAATCCGCAAAACCGCAGCGGATTTGAGGCTCCGAACCGTACACATGGTACCAACCCAGTGAATGAGTGAAACGCAGTACTCGGTGATGGCGGGCGGGTTCGAGGCGAAGTGCGAAGCGTTGGAGAAGGTGTACCGCGTGCTGGACGTGGGACAAACGTGCATTTTTGTGAACCAACGCGCGGTCGCGGACCGGTTGGGCGAGTGGATGCGAGGAAAGGGACACGTCGTGGAGGTGCTGCGTGGCGGCGATATGGATTTGAAGAAGCGGGAGGAGACGCTGAAGGCGTTCCGGGAGGGGAAGACGAAGGTTTTGATCTCGACGGATGTGTTGGCGCGCGGAATCGACGTGATGGACGTGACGCTGGTGGTGAATTTTGATCTGCCGATGGAGGGGAAGAAGTTTGTAGGAGAGGGAGAGAGAGAGTGAGGAGTAGGACTCGGAGACGCTGCTGCATCGATCGGGAAGAACGGGACGAATGGGGAAGAAGGGCGTGTCGATCACGCTGGTGGAGAACGAGAAGGAAGCGGAGCTGATTCAGGGAATGAGCGAGTTCGGAATGAAAGTGGAGCCGATTTCGCTGGATGACATGGAGACGGTGGAGAAGAAGATGAATGAGGATTTAAAGTGGATTGTTTGTTGCAGTGAATTCAAGAAACAGAAGAATAGGATGGAAAGGAGCTGTGACTACGACTTGTATTCGCACTGCTTTGAAGGAGTTCGCGGAGAAATGGAAGCGTGTCCGTTGTTAAACCTGGGAATGAAACAATGCAACGAAATCGACTCGAGAGATTGAGTATTCCGTCGATGGGAAGACCCGCCGATTCGTTCAGGCTTTGCAGTTTCTTTCGAGAGAAGGGAAGCAAGGCAAACGGACCTTCCTGCCGAGTCAGAAACGCCAATGAATCCTTGTTCCCTTCACAAAGCTGCGCTCGGATCGAAGCAAATCGCTTGACTTGCTCCCCACATTCGCTTTCCCTACAGTCCATCAAATCAACCGAACTCACCACTCCTCGACCTTCTTTTCATCGCTAAAAAACGACGAGCAAAGTTTCATTCCGTACAGCGAAGCGCCGTCAACCACTCTTCCCATTCCGGAGAGAAAATCGCTCTCGTTGTCGTCTCCGCTCACAACCGCCAACGCCGAAGCTCCCAATCCTGGGAGCATCAGCGAGCTCTCCAAATCGAGCGAGAGAATGCAGTCGATGTGGAGCTTGATGCATTCGCGGATGGGGGAGAAGTCAACGAAGCCGTTTCCGCTTCGTAGTCCCAAATGGGAAGCGTTAAACCACAGAATGTGATGGTTCTCAACACAGCATTTGAAGAGTTCGTTCCATTCGGTTTCGTTCAAACACAATCCGGTGGGGAAACAACCGGGAACATTCACGACGAAACAAGACTCATTCGGACACAAGTAGAAGTCTTCTAGCATTTGGGCGAAGTTGAGGAAGCCTGTTCGATAGTTCACGAAGCGGTAGTCGTTCGATTTGATTCGGTTGATTCGAAGCGTTCGCTGGAATTGGGGAGAGGACGGATAAGGAATGAACACGCGAGAACAAAGACCATTTGTTGCCAGAAAGATGCTGGCTGCATGGTTGTTTGTTTTGACGCCCGCGGTGGGGAGGAATAGAAGTCGATTGGTGAGAGACTTGTAAAGTCCTTCTCCCAAAAAGTATTGCAGTATTGATTGTTTGAATTGCTGAGAAAGATCGTCGCTGGGTGGATTTTCATATTTCATATCGCAAATGGAAGTCGAAACCGATGGATATCGTAATTCCTATAGAAGAGTGACGAAAATAGAAAATTTACCTCTTCGTTATCATCATAGACAATTGAAGAACCGATCAATGGAAACAAATTGGATTTGCTCGAGTTCGATGGATTCTCTACTTCAAATACACTTTTAATCTATTGTTGTATTCAATGATCTAACGTTTACTCGAGAAAGAGTCGAAAACGAACGCTGAACGAGTTTTGCTTGTTTACTACTCTGATGGAGTAAATAAGCAATCATAGAATCGACAGAATGTGCTCTGAAGCGAAAGAAAGCGATTCCCAAAACTCTTGTGTTTTCAGTGGAAAGTGATTCGTACTCAATCGTGCAATTTGTAAATAGGAATGGGTTCCTTTGAAAACTTCCCAATTCCACTCCCTCATACAAACCATTATCGTTCTGAATACAGTGATTCACGCCCTTTTAGAATCACCTTTTTTTCTTTCGCGATATCGAACCTTCCAGAACTTTTGCCCAAACTAGCATATTCTTTGAAAAACATGAGTGAACAAACTGTATCCCTATTTGTTGCAATCTAAAAACTAGGTAGAAATTGATAAAAGGAAGATATATGGTGAAGAGAAGAAGTTCTTTGTCGAATGGATCAAAACGATATGTGGTAAGAATCTGAGGATGACCAATTATCCTATAGAAAAATCCTGTGAGGAAGTAAAGCAACTAGGAGAAACTCTAGTTCGTGAAGGGAAGGTGTCGAGTTTACTGTCTTTAATGAGAGAGCTGAGTGATGGAGAAGGGCATAAAGCGATCCATTTCGCAGTCAGTCGAAATCATCTCGACACTGTCAAATGGATCTTAGAAATCGACCCGGAATCTGTTTGCACTCCCCTTCTAGTTTTTTAAATTCTAGATCAATGTTCAAGATGACAACGGCTATTCTCCCCTCGTCCATGCTTGCATTGGCGATTTCAAAGACATGGCTGCATTTTTAATCGCTTCCGGAGCCGAACTCAACCCATCAACCGGAGTTCCTGCTCTCCACAAAGCTGTCGACCAGAGCTCGCTTCCGATCCTAACTCTCCTCCTCGAAAAGGGCGCCAATGTAAACTTAATCACTCCGCAATCGCACGGAACGCCTCTCCATCACGCCTGCGCCTCCTCTCGCAACCCCGTTTTACCGCTTCTCCTCCAATGCCACGCCGATGTGAACCTCAAAGACGAGCAAAACCTCACTCCTCTCATCTACGCAGCCATCAACACAAACGCAGCAGCGATTTCGCTGCTTCTAAACAGCGGAGCCGATCCGCTGATCACACTCCCAGACGGCGAAACGGCTCTCCATGTCGTGAGCGATGCAGGCCATTTGCCGTCCGTGAAAGCGTTTACAGAGCACGCGTCCATTCAACAGACCGCCAATTTCGGCGATTCGAAGAATGAAACGCCCATTGTGTATGCGGCGAGAGCGAAGCACGCGGAGATCGTGGAGCTGCTGCTTCCATTCACGACGTCGATGGCAGGAAAAACCGTTTCGGAGCTGATGGAGGAGTTTAAAGCGCCCGAACCTGTAAAAGAAGCAGACACAGAGAAAGAAAAAGAAAAAACGAATCCAGAAGTGGATTTGACTGCTGAGCAAGCGGTGCAACTTCACCAGATGAAGGTGGAGGGAGTAAAGCGATTCAATGCGAGTCAGTGGAGTTCTGCGAAGGATTTGTTCATCCAAGCGCTGGAATTGAATCCGGGCGATGTCGTGTAGAGGAAAAGGAAGGAGGTGACGCGTAGGTTGCATAGCAATTTGAGTTCTTGCTATTTGAAGATGGGAGAATTGGATAAAGCCATGGAAGAAGCGGAGACATGCATTCGATTGCAGCCGAAGTGGTGTAGAGGGTATTACCGAAAGGGAATGGTGTTTTTTGAGCGGAAGGAATACGTAGACGCCGCTACTTCCTTCTATCAAGGATGCGAAATAGATCCAAGCGATAAGAAGCTGTCGCAAATGGTAGAAATTGTACGGTGTGAATCATGTGTAGTTTAACGAGGCAATCAATGCAGGAAAGGCGGAGTATAGAGAAAAGTCAAAAAAAGAACAGAGTAGTTGTGTTGTTTGTTCAATAAATGCAAAAAAGTGTTGTTTGTGGGATGTCGATTTCTATTGGCAATAGCAATATCAACCTGAACAATCTTCTTCCCAACTTAGCCTCTTACAGTCCGTTCTGCGACTCCAGAATCTATGTTGGTGCTGGTAATACTATTTTGTCCTTTGGGTTGTTTGGCTTTGTTCCCACAGTGGTTGGGTATGTGGGTCTCCGGTATTTGGAAGAGAATGAAGACACTCAGAACCTCATTCCTTTTTCGAACTTCCTTACACTTCCAATTGCTGCGTTTGTGGTGAATAAGATTTCGAGCATATCTGTTTATACTCTGCTGATCGGGGGAGCTGTGTTCGCGGGTGTTCAGTACCTGTTGGATAAAGACCACGTTGCTAGGACGATGACATACGTTTCGAAGTAACGTTTATTCGTTTGTTTGATCTCGTAGTGCGATCACTGAGTTTTTGCCTTTTTTCAACTCTCTTCTCCAGAGGTGTAAGTATTCTATCTGCAACAAGGACGCTTTGAAGGTGTACACTATCTATCTCCCTCAAAAGTGCACCAAAGAGATGATCCGCATCTGCTGGCTTGATGGTGATTCGAGTACTGGTGGAAGTGGATTTGTAGTTTATCTTGCTGATTCCAATGTACAGTTGTTCTCCTTGTTTTTTACCTCTAGAACGTATTGAGAGAATATGTTTCTTGTGATATTGGGTTTTACGCCAATCCGAAAAAAGTGACCGTTTCGTTTTCAAATGATGAAGTTGGTCCTATTCTTACAGTGAATGTTCTTAACCCTAAACGTCAGGGAGTCATTCTGAACATTTATTTTCCTGTTTGTTGCAAGAATCGACTCATTTGATCACTTCCACAAGGAAAATAGATCCTATTTTTGGAGTTCCATTGACTTGGAGCATCATTTTATTAAATGTACCGCTTTGTTTCCTCTACTAGACTTGTGACTCCGATTTTTAGCCGCTCTTTTACGAAGGTTATCAATTCCGGAGTCAAGGCGCCTAAAAGAGAATTGAAAGGGAAAGAACCTGCCGTTACACTGGTTAGTCTTCCCATATTGGATTAGTCCTAGACTACAGCTGCGGAAAATCGCGTTCGCGAGTTATTATCAAAGAAGCCTGCTGGTACGGGCCTTCTATTGAGTACCACCACGAGTAGTGTTGGTTCATCGTATTGATTCGTAGAGGGTTGTAATGGAAACAAATATGTTATGAAATACTGCGAACCTGGAAAGGAAGGTCCCTTCGATGAGATTGTGGAGCAAAATGGTTTGTTTCTGTGTGTGCGTTCATTTTAGGCATTAAGGTGGTTGTGGATGCCGATTCTCTAATGTACCTTCTGGGCACAAAAATCGATTTCAAAGAAGACGATATTTCGGCCGAGTTTGTTTTTGATAATCCTTTAGTTTGTTCTTGTATGCCCTGTCATTTATAGGCAACGTCTACGTGCGGTTGTGGTGAAAGCTTTTCTGTAAAGTGATCTGTTTGTGACAAACACTCTAATTCAGGCCTAAAAGAACATCACGAGCTTGGTTAATCTTGCTTGCCATCTCTGTAGTGCCTCCATGATCCGGATGATACTTCATGAGCATCTTTTTGTGAGCGAGTTTAATCTCCTGCTTCGTTGCATTCGGCCTATGTCCTTAGTACAAAGAACGTCTACTTTAATCCTAGAACCTTGTAAGCTTCTTGCCGAGTCATTCCAGATTTCCCTCCATTGAAGAAATCTTCATAACTCCACCCTTGTTGTTGTTGTTGTTGTTGTTGTCCCTGTCTGTGCTGATTATAATACTGTTCGTATGAGTTTTTGAAGAAGTCTTCAAAGTTTTGGTAGAACTCTTGGTAGTTGTGTGAGTTTGAACTACGCTATGAAACCGGTTGGTTGCATTTTACTAGTTCCTTCCCTCCTCCGGGCCGAAATTCACTTCGGTATAACGCCAGCCGAAGCCAGGAACATAAGTCCACACCATGCGTTTTCCATATCCCTGATTTGAGCTATTTGAGCTATACTGAGCTCCATCTTGGTAGTTTTGGTGATTTTGACGGTCTTGGTAGTTCTGATAGTTCTGGTAGTTCTGATAGTTCTGATAGTTCTGGTAATCCTGTTCCTGCTCTCCCCCAAATGGATTCCAGTACTGAGACTGAGAATTCTTAGAAAACCTTTCTCGCAGTCTCATTAACATCATAGGCAAAGAGAAGGGAAGAGTCATTAGGAATATAAAAGCCTTACCAACGACTACAAGAAAGGGTTCCGGAGGAGGAGGCACCATACCACGTTGATAATAACTCATCTAAAGATCACTTCCATATCCAACGTTGACTCTCTTAAAATAGTTGTACGTCCACGCACACCCACCGACGAGTATAAGAGCTCCAAAAAGCCCTTGCCTGGGAGGAGTCGTCATAAAATTCCTCTTCTGGCGTTCTGGAACGAGGTGATAACAGCGGTATACCTAGATTTACAACCAGTCCGTTAACATTACATCACTTCCGTGGGTGATCAACCGACTAACGCAAACGATTTGTCTACTAGGGATCTTAACTCTGGATAGAGTCGAGAGCATAATAAACAACAATCTTCTGTATGAGAATACAGAATTGGAATTCCAAATATCGAGTTTCTGGTTTGGTTCAGCCAATGAACGACTTTCGGAATGATATCGACATGAATTGAATTATTGCAAATTTTGGATTACTGATTGTTTCAATGCTCCGTTTGAAGGAAGGAATTTTAGGAAACAAGGACCAGAAGCCCGCAAGAAGAGCTTACGTGAGTAAACCCGCTCCGGCCACCGAGAATAAGCAAACTGCTCAGCCCCAGATTTTGGGAAGATTAAAGATGGGTCACCGTGTGATTCAGTTGAAAAAGAAGTTGGGACAGGGAGGTTACGCTATTGTGTACCAGGCGATGGACGAGGACACGTACAAGGAGTACGTGCTCAAGAGAATGGATTGCAAGGTAAGAGGAGCGTATTGGGTGTGATGGTAGACCCCCGAGATGGAGAAGCTGTTGGATAAGGAGTTCAAGGTGCTGCGTATTGTGCGCGACCACCCGAACATTGCGAAGATCTACGCTCTGCAGAAGCGCAAGGCTCCCGGCGGCTGGGAGGCTCGTGAGCTGATGGAGCTGTGTCCGATCGGTCTGTTCGACTACCTGAAGGTGCTGGAGAAGGACAAGAAGTACCTTCCCGAGCAGGACATTTGGGAGATGATGTACGATCTGGTGAACGCGATCGGCTTCATGCACAAGCAGAACCCTCCTCTGGTGCACCGCGATCTGAAGCTGGAGAACGTGATGCAGGGGAAGGACGGTCGTTGGAAGCTGATCGATTTCGGGTCGGTGGTGTTCGGCACGGTGAAGCTGGCGACGAAGGACGACGTGGACCGCGAGGAAGAGCAGATCGAGAAGTACACGACGCAGATGTACCGCGCGCCCGAGATGGTGGACTTCTTCGGAGTGAGCGAGATCACGCCGAAGACGGACATCTGGGCGCTGGGCTGCATTCTGTACACGCTGATGTTCCTCAAGCAGCCGTTCCTCAACGCGAGCAAGCTGGCCATTCTGGGCGCCAAGTACACGATCCCGCCGCGCCATCGCTACTCCGCCGAGCTGGTGGATCTGCTGAAGCGAATGCTGACGCCGGAGCCGGAGAAGCGCGCGTCGGCGGTGGAGCTGTTCAAAATAATCAAGGCGAAGGTGGGGAAGCGCGTGCCGCGGCGCGTGCAGATGGTGGCGAGCAACTTCCACGACGACGCGGTGTCGGAGGAGGAGGAAGAGTCGGAGTCGGAGTTCGACGATGAAGTGATCACGGAGGTGGGAGTAGGGAGAGAAGGAAGCACGGGTGAGGCGTAGAGACCGAAGCGGAGAGGCGTGATGGGCAATCGGTCGCAGCCCGATCGGATGCGATTCCGCGAGAGCAGCGATGACGATGATTACAGACCGAGAAAGAAGAAGGCGTCGCGCTATGACGATGACGACGACGACGACGATTACAGACCGAGAAAGAAGAAGGCTTCACGCTATGATGACGAGGACGACGAGGATGATTACAAGCCCAGAAAGAAGAAGGCGTCGCGCTATGATGACGACGAGGACGAGGAGGAAGAGGAGCGTCCGCGTCCCAAGAAGAAGCCCGCGAAGAAGGCGTCGCGCTATGACGAGGACGAGGACGAGGAAGAGGAAGAAGAGCGACCCAAGAAGAAGAAGCCCGTGAAGAAGGCGGCTCGCAAGGTGGTGGAAGAAGAGGAAGAGGAGGAAGAAGAGCGTCCGAAGAAGAAGGCGGCGAAGAAGCCCGCCAAGAAGGCCGTGCAGGAAGAAGAAGAAGAAGAAGAAGACTTCGGAGAAGAGGCCGAGGAACTCCAGGCCGGAACCCCCATCGAGGAGGACTTCCTCAGCTGGTAAACCTAGCCCTGCCGCTGCTGCTGCTGCTGGTTGCTGTTGTTATGTGAGAGCGTGTTTGTTTGATGCAATCTATTTTTGTCCCTCGATGAAAAAGACGCTCGTCTGCTCCCTCGAGGCGAAGCTGTTCATTCAGAAGGATCAGGCGGCGCTCTCGCCTGTTTTTGACCTTGATTCGTATGTAGAGTCCGAAAGCAATCGTCCTAACAATCTCTTCACGCAGAAAGACTCGGAGAAGGCGAAGGAGATCTGCATTCTGCGAAAGGACTGGAATCAAATCGATGCGTGTTTCTATCTCGTGAATGGCGAATGGATGCGTCGCTGGATCGATTACATCTTCGTACCGCCTTCGCTTCGTGGATTACCCGTAGGAGGATCAATTTCACCCAGGACCGATCGACAACTCGTCTCTCCTCGTCCGTTCGACCGGATTCCGATCATTCCTAGTGGTCCCAGTCCTGCGAAGACTTGACCTCCATCTGTGTGTTGCAGCCCGGTCTGCTCCAGGGTCTCGACTTCTACATCGTCAATCCCACCGTCTGGCATTATCTTGCGCGCCGCTACGACTATTCCTACGCCCTCCTCGTCCGTGATGGCTCCAGCCGCGCTCCGCGCCTCCGTTCTCCCTGCCACTCCTCCACACAAAGCGACGAGGAGCTCTTCAACAAGTACTCCCTCCCCTCCCGCAGCCCATCGCGCATCTCCGTCCTCATGCCTCCCTCCGACGCGCCCTCGCCTCCCTCCGTCCCCGACCAATTCCTCCACGCGCCGCGCTGCTCTCTGCGCGCTCGGATCCCCTGCGTGGTCTGCGGCGAGGACGCTCTGCTGCGCTGCCGCCGCTGCCAGCGCGTTTTTTACTGCAGCTTCGCATGTCGGAGCGCGCATTTCCCCTTCCACCGCTACGCCTGCAGCGCGCCCACCGACGCCGACACGCAGCCCATGCTCCCCGCGGAGTGCGCCGTCAGCGACCTCCCCGCGGGGACGGAGCAGGTCCGCCAGGGCATCGCGAACGCGGGGAACACGTGCTATTTATCCGCGGGACTGCAGTGCCTGTTCTCGGTGGCGCCGCTGCGGCGCCTGCTGCTCAGCCGGCAGTTCGAGCGGTATCTGCGGTCGGAGGTGGATTCCCGCGGGGAGGGTGATGGGTAGAGGCGCGGTCTGAGCGACGCGCTGAGCCAGCTGTTCGCGGATATGCGGTTCGGGCACAGCCCCGCGTCGGCGGTTGGGTTGGCGGGGAGAAATGAGGAGTAGTGGCTGGTGCGGTCGGCGCTGCTGCGCAGGCATCCCGAGCTCTCGCTGTGGAGCCAGGAGGACGCGCACGAGGCCGTGGAGAAGATCCTGGACGCGCTGCAGGACGAGTGGACCGTCGTCGCTCCGCGGCGAGCCAGGGAGCCAGGCAGTGGGGAAACCACGAATGGGGAAACCACGAATGGAGAGAGAAGGGAACCACGGGGGCAAAAGGCCGGTTTGAATGAAATGAATGCGTTGGCCATGGATTTGAAAAGTTCGAAAGCAATCGATGATTCAATCGATGGTTCAATCGATGATTCAATCGATAATTTCCACGATGGTTCAAGCAATAAATCAATTAATAATTCAATTAATGATTCAATTAATAATTCTATCGATGGTTCGCCCACTGATTTCAATGCTTCCTCCAATTCCAGACCCTCCTCCCCGCGGGGAGACCGCGTGTTCCCCACGTCGGAGCGCGGCGCCTGGGCTTCGCTCTGCCACGAGGCCTTGTCTCCGATCACCGCGGTTTTTTCGTGTTTGCTGCGCAGCGTGAGCACGTGCGGCTCCTGCGGTGCCTCCGTTTCCACCACCCAACAAGCCACCTCGCTCTCTCTCCCGATCCCCGCGGGACACCGGCTGCAAGTCACCGTGATTCTGTACCATCCGATCTACATCGACGACTCCCTCCTAATCGCGCCAAAACCGCGGCAACTCGCCTTGCTGGTGCACCAAAACTGTTCGCTGCACCAATTGCAGGCGCTGCTCTCCCAGGCGGATTTGATGCACGGCCCGGAAGAGTGCTACGCGCTCCACGCCGCGTCTGGACAGTGGAAACCGTGGAAACTGTTGAGGCGTAGAGTGGCGACAGCTGATTGGGTGAACGGACGCATGACGGAGGGACGCAATCTGGTGTGCCGCGTGCTCCCCAACGCGAAGATTTCCGCGGGGATGGAGCACGTGCGGTGGATCGGATTGGAAGTTCTGCAAGAAGGCCGGCTGAAGAAACTCCCGCGGTCGGTGCTGCTGGGGATGGGCGGGTTAACCGCGGGGAGACTGTGGGCGCAGCTGGAGCTGCTGTGTAGAAACGGAGAAGCGGGTGAACGGTAGACGAATCGATCGAGAGCGTGTGGTTCCGGTGTGGAAACGGGGAAACCGTGGAACTGCCGAAGGAGGAGAAGAGAATGCTGGAGACGGTGATTCCTGCAGATGCGATGACGCTGGTGATTACCATTCAGCCCACGGTGCGGCATGTGCTGCAAAACACGCAGCTGGCGACCACGGCGACGACAGCGACGACAGCGGCGACTAATGGACAGATACGACATGCATTTATCACGACCTTGTCCGCACTGGCAATGACGTCGGCATCGCCCTCTCTGTTCATTGATCCGTCGATTTCCGGGGAGAGGGAGCGAGACGAGGGGACATTGCGATTAGAGACGTGTCTACAGAATTACTTCCGGAGGGAGATTTTGGACTTCAATGCGGATTATACGTGCGAAAAGTGCAAGAAAGTGGTCGAGCTGGTGCGCGATTTGCAGATGGTACATCCGCCGCTGATTTTAATTTTGCATTTGATGCGATTTGCGTTCGACGCGAACGGAGCGGTGAAGATTTACGAAAATGTGAAGTATCCGCTGCATGTAGGAGATGGCGGGAAAATGAATGGCAGGGATTGGACGTGTCGAAATACTTTGGAATGGAGGAAGGAAGCGTGGTGTAGGATTGGGGAAAGGGAGTGAGGATGAGATATGACTTGATCGGAGTGATTGACCATCTGGGAACGACGAGCGGAGGTCACTACATTGCGTTTATCAACATGGCGACGAATCCAGAAAATGAGAGGGAACTCGATTGGTTCTGTTTCAATGATACGCAGAGGACTCCACTGATGCAGCAACAAGTGGAGGATAATCCCAATGCGTATGTGCTGTTTTATCAGTTGCGAACGAAGAAAGTTTGATGGTTGCGATTGTTGATTTTGTTGTTTTCTTATTGTTCTTAGTGTTCTTAGTGCTCATGGAATGTTTATTGAATCAAAGAATTTGAATTGGGTGTATTCATAGAGCAACCACACAAGTAGGGTAGTGTGCGATGTTACGTAAACCAGTTGATATGAAAATGTACGATTTACCCACGATGCCATGTATTCTGCCCATTGAATCGCTCTACCCTCCAATTTCAATCATACCAAGAAAAGGTTATTTGCAACCAACCATTTATCCATCGTACATCCCGCTTTGATTATCGATAGAATGGATCTCGATCCCGATCCCGATCCCCGCACCTTCTCTCCTATTCTCAAACAAACACTCCAACTAACCAAACTAGCTCGAATACTTTTCCTTATCATAATGCTTCTTCGACTTCACTCCTCCCATTTCATCCAGCGAATCGGACGTCAAATCTTGATTGTTTTGCATCCGCTGCTTCGACGAGACTGCCTTCAAAATCTACGCGTAACGCGCATTCTCCCTCGAAATTCCCACTTGGAACGAGCACATCAGCGTCTCATCCACACTCATCATGGCTCCCGCGTTATCGAACTCTCCGCAATAATTCGGTGCAGAAAACACGGTAACCAAGTGTCTGTCCGCGAAAAACTCATAACCGTCCTCCACCACTTGATGTGCCCGACATACCAAATCCAAGTCTTGTTCCTCCAAAAACGCGTGAACCACGTCTTCTGCGAATATATAGCTCACGCCTCGATCGTTTAGGCCCCATCCAGAAGCAAGCTCGTACTCCGGATCGGACCACAGCAGATCGCAGAGGAGTCCGTGATCTGGTACGATGCAAGGACGCTGGATGGATTCGATCTGCGATAGCGATGTTAAATCGGGAGAGAGACCACCGTGCATGCAGATGATGCGGTCATCGACGAGGGCGCATACGGGGAGGTATTTGAAGCATTCGGAGAAGGCCTTCCAGAGCCGAATGCTGTAGCGACGCTTGCATTCGTCGTAGAAGCCGTAGATTTTGTTGATGTTGTCTGTTTCGTGGTTTCCGCGCAGAAGGAAGAAGTTGTTGGGATATTTTACTTTATAGGCGAAGAGAAGGCAAATGCACTCAATACTCTGCTTGCCTCGGTCCACGTAATCTCTACATCGCAAGCAAGGCAAGGGACGAACCCGAGAAACAGATAATTTGCTTTTGGAGGGTAGTCTCCGTATTCAAACAAACGAAGAAGATCGTAATACTGACCGTGAATGTCGCCTAGCCTGTAAGCACTCCAAAAATGCTGCAGTACCGCATATCTGAATCGGAGCCTTCAGCCGCAGAAGCATCGGCTGGGATTTGAAGATCTCTTGCGCTTTTCCACAGAGAGTGCGGATCCACTCTTCCGGCAAGTTCACCTGCACTCCCGGCCTTTCCTTCTTAACGCTAAAGAGCGTGGTAATAATTGTGTCGATGTCAAAGTCCATGAGTCTAGAAACGGATAGAACGCTGTCCAGAGCTAGGAGCCACTACGAAATCCCAAATCGCACGTATACAACAAACACACCAAAGAGTGTTTTGATGAACTCCCTGCTTCTTCAACTCGTCCACGACGCTCTCGACGGGAATGGTAACCTCCTCTCTCGTCTGCAGATTCTTCAAGTTCACCTTTCCCTGCTTCATCTCCTCCTCTCCCACGACCACGATCCATTTCACTCCGCTCTCCAGCGCGTACGTCAGCTGTTTCTGCAGCTTCGGGTTGGCCTGATACCCAAACTCGGCCTTGATTCCGTTCCTCCACAGCATCCCCGCGATGCGCATGCGCTGCGCGGCGAGCTCCTTCCCCGCGGAAGCGACGAACACATCGCACGGCGCGCAGCGCAGCGTTCCCTCGTCGGCGGCCTTCTTCTCGAGGATGGTGAACACGCGCTCCACGCCGATGGAGATGCCCACACAGGGGATTTGCTTGCCGCTGGCGCTGAACATGCCCACGAGCTTGTCGTACCGCCCGCCCGCGCCGATGGACCCCACGCCGTAGGGGTTGTCCAGCAGCACCACCTCGTAGATCACGCCCGTGTAGTAGTCCAGCCCGCGGGCCAGCGACATGTCGAACGACAGTTTCGCCAGATGGCCCATCGCTTCTAAATACCCGAACAGACGCCGCATCGACGCCAGCGCCGCCCACGCCGCGCCGTGCGACCGCATGCACGGCATCGCCTCCAGCCGCTCCAGCACCTCCCACGGCGTCCCGCGGATCTCCACGAACTCGCGGATGCGGTCGGCGACTTCCGCGGGGAGCCCCTTCTTCTCGGTCATCTCGAAACGCACGGCCTCCCAGGGCTCTTTATCGAGCTTGTCGATCGCCGAGCCGATGGCGCGGACCTTCCCCGCGGGGACGCCGCAGATCTCCATCATGCCGTCGAGCAGCGCGCGGTGGTTGATCTTGACGGCGATGTTGCCGACGCCCACCTCCTCGTAGACCTCGATTCCCGCGGCAATGACGTCGGCGTCGGCGGTCATGTCGTCGTAGGCGCCGGCGACGTCGAGATCGCACTGCGTGAACTCGCGGAAGCGTCCCTTGGAGGTGGCGGGGTTGTCGCGGCGATAGACCTTGGCGATGTGGAACCGCTTCAGCTGGCTCACGCCGTGCACGGCCAGGTACCGCGCGAACGGCACCGTGAGGTCGTACCGCAGCGCGAGCAGTTCGCCGCCCTGGTCCGCGAGGTCGTAGATGAGCTTGGAGTCCTCGCCGTACTTCCCGGTCAGCGTCTCCTTCTCCTCGAACACCGGCGTGTCCAGCTCCACGCCGCCGTGCCGCTCGAACACCGCGCGGATCTGCGAGAACAGCCGGTGTCGGATCGCCATCTGCTCCGGCGTGAAGTCGCGCGTGCCCTACCGACAACCGCGGGGAAAGGAAGTACCTTCGGGAGCTTCGGCTTGCGGTGCACGCCGCCCGACTTCAGCGCGTCCAGCAGCGCCGCGAGGTGGCTCGGGAGCACGCGCAGCAGAATTTCTCGAGGTTCCGTCGTGGCGAGAGCGAGGTTCTGCTGCGCGACGACGGCGAGAAGCTGCGTGATGCCGTTCCCGAAGTTCACGCGCTTCGCCGCCTTCTGCGCAGCCTTCGCGGCCTTCTTCGCCTCCTTCGCGGCTCGCTTCTCGCGGATCTTCGCTAGCGTCGCTTCGTCCAGACCCGCTTCTTCCTTCGCGCGCTCCGCCGCCAGACGCGCCTCGATGGAGGGGTCCAGCGTCTTCGCGGGGCCCGACGCCGCCGACGCTTGCTGGGACAGCGCTTCCAGCTTCTAGACGGAACGGGGAAACGGGGAAACCCACTTGGAGAGAATGCGAGTAGATGATGCTGAGGAGGGTCTCCAGCGCGTCGATCCGCTCGAGGAGCGTGAGAGGAACGCGAAGGCTGCGCTCGGAGGTGGCCAGCGCGGCGATCTGATTGGCTGTTCGCTCGGAAAGCGCCGACCAATCAGATTCGATCTTCGCTTCCTGCGCCATGCGAAGCATGTCTACGTCGAAGTGGGGCGAAAATCGCACGGCTCGCGATGTCTTCGATCTGCTCGTCGATGCTTCGCGCGAAGGAAAACAAGGTCGCCGATCCGCGGGATGTCGGCGGAGCGTTGAGTTCTGCCTGCAGACTCAGTTTAAACTGCTTGCAATAGTCGTAGAGCGGGCCGAGCAGCTCGGGGAGCGGCTGGACGAGCGAAGTGCAATCCGATTGGAGATTCGATGCGCCGAAAAGAGCGACGCGGAGCATCTGCGCGACGTACGCAGCGTTTCGGTGCAGATGGTCAACCTGGATGAAAGGGGAAACCGGGAAACCACTTCGTAAACGGACTCGGAGAGAGAGTCGAGTTTGGCGCCCAGAAGGGAGAGGAGGAGGGCGGAGCCCATAAGGAGGAGATTGTTGAGACGCTCGACACGCTTGAAAATCAGGTAGCAGAGAGCGGTGGTGCGAGGAGAGAGCTGGGAGATGAGGCATGGAGTGGGGGCGGTACAGCGCTGAGGATCTCGCGCTCGTGCTCCGTAAGGGGCATTTTCTCCTCTTTGAAGGGCTCGATTTCGTCGGGGAGGGAAAGAATGTTCAGAGGCAGGTCCTTGTTCTCATTGAGCACAGCAATGAGGCCTCGTGTGAGCTGCTCGCTAATTCCGTCACTCTACTGCTTGTTTGTTTGAGACGTCCCTACCTTCAACAAAGCGAGGAGCGAAAATACGAGAGATGCTCTCGCCACGTCCTCCAGCACAGGGACGTCTACCTTTTCCACGCTACAATAAAGACGAGCCAAAAATCACAACTTTACCGTAGTGAGCTTTGCACCCTTCTTCTTTCCAGGCGTTTGGATCTAGAAGGTATCCACCAGTCTCAAATCCCGAACCTTGGCCAAATACGCAGGATCGACCTGAATCACGCTTCTGTCGAAAATCACTGCGTCCAGATCCTCGAGAGTCACTTGTTTGTCACCAAGCTGAATTCCAGCCATTGCAAAAAATACTTCTGCTGTCCCCCGTCCAAAGTGATTTCCAACAAACACGCCAAACTACTCGCTTTTCTTATGCTTCTTTCCACTGCTCTGGCTCTTCTTCTTCTTCTTCTTCTTCTTCTCCTCATCCTCATCCTCATCCTCCTCATTCTCTGACTCTGTATCCGAGGCTCCCTCATAGCCCTCCTTCGTGACCTGTCGAATATTCTCCCTCTCCCTACCCTTCATGGCTCCCGCCTTGCCTACGTCACGAAGGCTCTCAGTCCGATGCGTAGCAAGAGAATGAACCAGTACCAATGCAGGATATAAAGGACGATGAGACATGCGATCTGCGCGAAGAAGATCCACTCGGCTTTGAGCATTTCGATGCGCGGCACGTTGCTGTAGAGCTTCCAGCACACCGCGAGGCCCTTCTGGAGGAACAAATAGGGCAGCAGGTAGAGGCGCTCGTAGGACCAGACCGCGCAGGTGAGGACGTATTCGGTCTCCAGGATGAAATAGTCCTCGCTGCCGCTGATCTTGCAGAGATTGAGCAGCTTCAGAGTGTCGATGAGGATGTCGCTGAAATCATGGAGCTGTGGGTGAGGGGTGCGAGGAAGAGAGGACGAAGAGAATGAGAAGGCCGAGGTGGTAGTAGCGATCGTAAGCGACGTCTGCGCGTGAAAAGCGATGCGGGAAGACCTACAGCACAGACTGAGGGTCGCGATGTGGTGGACGAACAGCTCGTAGTAATCCTTCTTGCGCTGGTTGACGAACACGTGGCGGTACGCTTGGAACAACCAGAGAGCCTGGACATGAGGGGAGATGGAAGAGGAGCACGATCTGAGAAATGAACAGGTATTTGATGCTGTCCGGAGTGATCTCTTCCTCGGACACAGAGAAAAAGAGGCGTTCGCCTTCAAACCAATTATATTTCCGGAGGAGCAAGTATTCCCAGAACGAAAAAATAGAATGATACACGAGCTGCCAGCCTTGATCTACAAACTTCTTCAAGGCTAAGTTGTGAGAAAGAGGATCTCCTAAGCATGAAGCGCGGCCAGCTTCCATACCATGGTGTTCATCACTGAGCCACGTGCGAGAAAGCCATCTTCCAAAGATTCGCAAACAATACTCAACACTTAAAACTAGAACGGTAACGATGATCGTCATGGCGACAAGCGTCCAGAAGTACCGACCCTCGATATAGAGGTTCCGACTTAAACGTAAATCCACGAGATCTACATCCTACATAACAAATGCAGCTAGCGAGGTAAATAGGATGGGTAGCAAAATGTCGAGTAAAGGATTAGGTTTATAAACCTTCTTAGCCATTTTCTCAGAGAAAAAGTTTGGCGCAATTGGAGTTTCATTTGTATACAAAATTAATGAATTCATTTCAGAGTATCACATTTAGATCATACTCAAAATCTTCTGGATGGAGTGACTGGGTCAAGGTGGGAACCATATCCGGAAAGCCTGATTCGAATGATGCTCTTACGAGTCTGCAGTTTAAGTACACCGGCGTGGGTAAGCTCGACATTCAAACATACTTGGAGAGCAAAGAATGGGTCCAAGCTTCTTCGGACGGTTCGATTTGTGGAGATACCCAATGTGAAAAGATTATACATGCCCTACGAATGAGCTTAAAGAATGCTGTTGGTTATCATGTTTTTTACCGCGTGTGTTTCGAAGATGGAAACTGGACCCACTGGAAGCGTGATGGAGATATGGTTGGAGATACAGCGTGCCAGCACTATATTGTCGCTTTAGATGTACGTTTTGCTATGGATGAACCTCATCTTCAATATCGCCTTTATATTTTTAACGTTGGATGGACAAATTTCGTAGGAGACAATCAGGTCGCCGGACTCGAAGGCAAGGGACAGCGGGCCGAAGCGCTTTATATTCATTACACGGGTCCTGGGCGTATTATGCTGCGTTGTCATGTGCAGAACTATGGCTGGATGTCTGACGTGCAAAACGACATGGTTGGAGGCACGCAAGGGAAGGGTCTTCGTCTGGAAGCCATTCAGCTGCGCTTGGTGGAAGCGGAGGGTTATCACATTTACTACAGCGTTTGTGTGAAGGGAATGGGCTGGCAGCCGTGGGTGAAGGACGGAGAGACAGCCGGAACCGAGGGCAAATCGACTCCCCTTGAAGCCCTGCGAATTCGAATTGCATTGTAAAGTTTTTTGTGTTGTATTGTTGTTGTTGTTTGTTTGAATGAATGAATGAATGAGTGAGTGATTTAAACGAGCCAGCAAGCAATGGATGAATGTTTTTTTATTAGTTCGTTCAAATCATCAAATGATTGTTCTATGTTTGTTTTATAAAAAAACACCTCAAAGCGATATTAAACATAGCAATGCAACGCTCCCGTAGCTCCACCGACCACCAAATTCCCGTTATTGCTACTAACAGCAAACCGAAGCGCGCTTTCATTAAACACGGCCGCGTCAATATTCTACGCCTCATCCGCCTCGCTCTCCCCCACAGCATACTGCCGAACCAGCGACCGCTCCCGATCGCACCAGACGCGCAGCACGCCATCATACCCCGTGGAAAGCAGCGTGCTGAACCACGGATGGAACGCGACCTGCGCCACGGAGTCGGAGTGCGCGCGGATGGACACGCAGCACGCGGGATCGCGCACGTCGAAGAGATGAATGAAGCCGTAGCGCGTTCCCACGGCGAGCAGTGGCTGGGCAGGGTGCAGAGCGATCGAGTGCACGGGGTCGCGACTCCACTCCGTCTGGGAAGGATAGCACGGCAGAATGCTGCGCAGAGGGTCGAACGTCCGCACGGTTTTGAGGGTCTGCAGGTCGAGGAGGCTCGCATTGCCGAGTTTGTGTCCGCAGAACAGGGAGTCGGCGAAGGCGCCGTTGCTCGTGAGACTCACAATCGCGTTGGGCTCGCCGTTCACGCGCTCCACCTCCACCAGCTCGTTCTGTTCTACCCCTCAGCCCTCGCTCCTTCGCCCTGCCTCGCTCCAGATCGCTGCACAGCAGCGTGCCCGACGCCGACGCGGAGAACAGAAGCCGCCCCGCCTTCCCGGTGGCCGTTTCATTGTTGAACAATGCCCAGACCGCATCGGAATGCTGCGTGAGCTCGAGGAATCTACGACTCATCGCGCTCATCAAGGCCCACGCCGCCTTGGGCGCCGCATCGAAGGGTCCGTTCCAGCTCGCTCTCGAGTACCCGCCCGCCTCGCCGACCGGCTGGATGGCGCCGTTGGCGAACGTGGCGGAGGGGCAGGACGGCGCCACGCGGAAAAGCTGGACGACGCCCTCGCCGTTGGCCGTCGCGACCGCGTCCAGCTGGGAAATCCAGGTGGCTGCGAGCGTGGGGGAGAGATAGTCGCCCGTGTACAGAACCTGCGAGGGCGTTTCGTTGATGCACAGTCTAGAGGGGACGGAACACAAAGGAGGGCACTGCATCGACGGCGTGTCCCAGATACACGCGATGCCGCGGGAATCCACGCTGAGCAGCGAGCCGTGGTTCACCTCGCTGAACTGCAGACAGCGGATGGGGTCGCGATGGCTGGGGTTCACCGCGGGGAAAAGCAATACAAGCGATTGATCTGGTTCGCGGAGAACGCGGGCACCTTCTCCGCCTTCTCCAGCGAATCGTCGAACGAAAACACGCGCGACGACGCCGTTACCGCGGGGGGAGGCGAGTCCCCGCGGGGATCGGCCTGCTGCGTCTCGACCGCCTTGGATTCGCGGTCGATGGATTCGGTGCGCTTCTCGGATCGACTTTCCATGGCCGGAGGCTCACTGGAGGGTTGCGAAGCAGGCTCACCAGAGGGCTCACCAGAGGGCTCACCGGAGGGTTGAGACGAGAGCTCACCGGAGGGTTTGGGAACGGGCTCACCGGAGGGCTGCGATGGGGGCGGAGGAGGCGATTGCGTGGGTTGCGGAGGGATTGGAGGGGAGGTCGAAGGCGAGGAGGGCGAGGAGGGCTGGGCAGCAGGCTCACCGGAGGGTTGGGTCGGCGCTGGGAAGGAGGAATCGACGCGGGCGGTCGGATCGGCCGTGGAGGACGCGAGCGTGTGGCGCCGCTGTCCGCTGCGAGCGCGCAGATTCTTCCTGGCCCCGCTCCCTTGCGCCACAGCGACGCTTTCCTCCCCCTTGCCTCCCTCCAGACCTAACGAACCCGTCGAAGCGCCCGCCGAAGCGCCCGCCGCCATCTCCTGCGTCAACTCTTGCCGACGCTGCTGCTGCTGCTGCCGTTGCTGCATCTCCAGCAGGGCGGAGAACTCCACATCGCCCATGTCTTCGAGTCCGCTGTCGCCCAGCCCCGGCGTGGACGTGACGGGCGTGGGGTCCTCGTGGGCTTTGCCCAGTCCGTCGTGATCGCTGGTGAGGGAGTGGTGCGAGGGGAGCTCGCGCGCAGAGTTCAGCGAGAGGTAGAAGCTAGGACGCGAGGACTCGTGGTGGAGACGCCCAGAGCTTAGAGAACGGGCCGAGTGGAGCGAGCCGGTGAGAAAATCGGCGTGGGTGAAGGTGCTCGAGGGACGATGGCTGACCATCACGTCATGGGTGGGGGTGGAGAGATCTTCGCCTCCCTGACGAGGAGTCGAGTTCCCTTCCAAGTCGTGCTTGTTTAAAAAGCGCTGCAGAACCTTGCGCGTGGCTGTCATGCGACTCACACTGCGGCAGCGATGTCCCGTACTCTGCAAAGAGTGGAATCCGCTGCTCGATCCTTCCTGAATATCATATACACGAAAAGAGAAAAACGTTGGAAGATTGTGCGGTCTGATTCACGATTTCATTGAGTTGTTGCTCCAAATACTATAAGATTAGCGTAGATACCGAAGGAAAACAGCTTTATCACTCTCTAGTTCACAAATCTTGCGATTCAGTTCTTCTCTTTCTTGTTCCCATTTAATCCGTTCCATGTCAAACCTAAACATCAGAAAATATAGCAGCCAAAAACTCATGAAACTTGTTTGCAATAAACTGCAGAACTCCTTGTAGTGAATAATTCTTCAGTTCTGAATTTTCCATTGTCCTATATGATCTTTGGCTACAGATATAATATACACCTCTACTCGAGAAACATGCTTTATCGATCCTACCTTATTTATTCCTTCTCAGCAAGCGAGGTAACAGAACTGAATATGTAGATACAGAGATCTATACCTTTTATAAGAAAAACGGCCTGTACAAAAATATAGACTATTTCAGCAAAACAGCATGTGTCGCTTTCTCCTTCCAGAAAAACGCGTAACCGTCAAGGTGTTCGATCAAAATACCAGGTAAATTCATATATTGGCATTTTCCTGCTATTGATTCCTTTTTGAGTCGAAATGCAGTAAAGACATGAGGACTGAGTATAAATAACAAATCTATCCACACAAATTGTTTTTTCGCCTCATCCATTTCCAAATTTCCTTTTAGTACCATTCTATAGAACACCAGACATGCACTCCGAAGACGCAGACCTCTTAAACAGTGATGTTGAGGAGCATAATGAGTCAGACGTGCCTTATCGTGAGAGTTCTGTAACTGTCATCGTAAGTGATGACACTGAAGAGGAAGGCGGAAAGGAAGTGGCCACCTCAAAGCCAAAGTCGTTTTCCGATAAGGACAACAAATGGCTCAAGTTAAAGGAAGAAGGAGACAGTGACATGATGGAGGAGGAAGAGCTGAGCGATGAGGAGGAGCAGGTAACTTGAATAGGAGAATATTGAGCGTGTAGAACGATTTCGAGAAAAAGGCCCTGGAAGAGGAGCAGAACGAAGAGTTAGTTAAAAAAGAAGCTAAAGAAAACCTCGAAGAGGATTTAAATAGAGAAGAGCATATGGCCGTCGATATGAAGACCGACGAGGCATTCCACGACTTAGATGAGATGAAAGAGCGTATCCAGGACATTGTAACGATCCTTGCCGACTTCCGTCGTCGTCGCGACCCCAATGTGAGTCGTGAGGAGTATATGGACCGTCTGCGTAGCTACTGCGCTCGTTTCTACGGGTATTTCGAGTTCGGGAAAGAGTGATTCCTAGCTACAACCCGAATCTAGTGGAGTACTTCTTCTACATGTTCAGTCCCCAAGAGTGCGTGGAATGGTTCGACGCCAACGAGAGCGATCGTCCGCTCGTCATCCGTACCAACACGCTCAAAACGCGCCGTCGCGACCTGGCGCAAGTCCTCATCAATCGTGGCATCAATCTGGATCCTCTGGGCGAGTGGAGCCGCCTGGGTCTGAAGATCTACGACACGCCGGTGCCAATCGGAGCCACTCCCGAATATCTCGCTGGCCACTACATGCTGCAGAGCGCGTCCTCCATGCTCCCCGTCATGGCGCTGAATCCCCAGCCCAACGAGCGAATTTTGGACATGTGTGCGGCGCCTGGCGGCAAGACGACGCACATCGCACAGCTGATGAAGAACACGGGCGTGCTGGTGGCGAACGACCTGAAGAAGGAGCGATTGATCGCGACGGTGGCCAACCTGCATCGTCTCGGCGTCACCAACACGATCGTGACCAACTACCACGGCTGCAAGTTCCCCAAGGTGATGGGCGGGTTCGACCGCGTGCTGCTGGATGCGCCGTGCACCGGTCTGGGTGTGATTAGTCGCGATCCCTCGGTCAAGATGAGCCGTACCGTGAAGGACATGGTGCAGAACGCCTTCGTGCAGAAGCTGCTGATCCTCGCGGCCATTGACTCCATCGATGCCAACTCCAAATCGGGCGGCGTGCTGGTCTATTCGACGTGTTCCGTCTCCGTGTACGAGAACGAAGCGGTCGTGAACTACGCGTTGCGCAAACGTCATGTGAAGCTCGTGGACACCGGATTGACCTTCGGAACGCCCGGATTCACCAGCTTCCGACAGTTCAAATACCACCCATCGATGTCGATGACGCGTCGGTACTATCCGCACGTGCACAACATGGATGGCTTCTTTGTGGCGAAGCTGGTGAAGCTGAGCAACGAAATCCCGAAGACCGAGGACGAGACGGAGGAGGATCGGCAGTTGGAGCTGGCTCTCCGAGAGAACCGAGAGAAGAAGGTCGAGGGAGAGGGAGAATTCGGAGAAACAGGGGAAACCGGAGAGACTGGAGAGACGGGAGAGACGGGAGAGACTGGAGAGTCGGGAGAAGGGGAAGAAAAGGAAGTGAAGAAGGCAAAGAAAGCGCAGCCGAGGAAGAAAGCGCAGCCGAAGAAGAAACAACCGAAGAAGGCCGCGGAGAAGCCAAAGAAGTTTGTAAAGAAGGCCACGGAGAAGCCGAAGAAGGAGGAGGAGGAGAAAGAAGAGAGCAAGCCACAGAAGAAGGAGGAGAGCAAGCCACAGAAGAAGGAGGAGAGCAAGCCACAGAAGAAGGAGGAGAGCAAGCCACAGAAGAAGAAGGAGAGCGTGGCGAAGAAAGTGAGACCTGAGAAGAAGGGAAAGCAGCAGGGAAAGCCGAGAATGTTTGCAGCAGATAAAAAGAAGGGCGAGGGAAAGGAAGGAGCGAAATCGGCGGAGGAAGCGCAGGAAAGAAAGAGACAGAGGAAGGAGCTGCGCAATCAGAAAGACGGGAAGAAGAAGATTTACATGAAGAATCAGAAGAAGTAGTAGAAATGAATGTTCTCCACTGTGTTTGGTTCGAGATAGCGAATTGAATAGTGAGGGAATGGACGAAGGAAATGAGTCACGGGTGGATGAAGAGAACAAGGAAATCTGCTTTCTTTATTCTCTTCTATCCCCAATAATCATCGCCCTCCCTTCATTCACTCCCACTTACAACAACTCAATCCCATTCATTCATTCATTCATTCATTCCTCCTCACCACCACCACCAGTTTGCAACAAACAACCCAATTCACTACTTCATTCTCAGCTGATAGTCACCATTTCGAGTGATGTAGCGCACCCACGGCAGCGCTTCGTATCCACTCTTCTCCACAATCTTCAGATATCGCACCTGCAATCCAGAGGCCGTGTAATACGGGATTTCAAAGTTCACTGCGATGGGACGCATCTGGTAATCGTCCTGCTGCTACACCAATCACCCTCTCCCTTCGCACCCACGCCATCATCGCGCTGCACCGACGGCAGACCGAAGTGGGCTCGCATATGGTACTCGCGCATTCCGTAGAGCTGCTTGATCTTCCACAACAGACAGTCCTTATCGGGCACGTAGCTCACCGTTCCCAGGGACGTCTAGTTCGCACCGCTCTGCCTGAATTCTACATTGAACTGCGGCGTGTCCACATCGGCGGGCAGCGGCACGAAGATTTCCACGTCGGTGGCGGTGGAATGCGCCTTGAAGTTGGACTTGGCCTTCACGAAATAGTCGATGGAAGTGGTCTTGCGTGTGGTGGAGACCTCGACCCAGATGAGCGGACGAACCTGTGTGTGCAGACGGTACGACATGAGCGTGAACTGCCCGTCGGGAGGGATGAAGCTGATCGTTTTATCGTTGTCGAACGTCGCCAAACGGACGCACTGGTGGAAATGGACGTCTTCCAAATCGATGTTGTTGCTGCTGCCGCCCTTCGACGCCTCCAGTTTGCGATCGCCCATGTCGAATCGCACCTTGTCGTTCAGACCTAGCGCTCACAACGCAGCTTCATCCGCCTACCCAGCTTCAGCTCGGGCATGCCAGACAAGCACACCTTCATTTCGATCGTTCCCACGATCTCGCTATCCAGCACCGTGCCATCGCGGGCCACCAACAGATTGACCTTTTCGATCACGTCCAGGAACACATCGTTCTTCTTGTATTTGATGCCTTCCTGGCGCCAGCTCACGACGTTCGTGAGATTGGAGGGCACCACCGTGGTCTTCTCCAAACGCTGGGACTCCTGCGTGATGTATTCTTTCATGACCTGCGTGTCTGTGATCTGCGTGTGAGGGTTCGAAACAACAAGCACTTGAGGGAAGCCGAAGTCCATCATCTCGTCAAAGAGCTCGTACATAATCACAAAATTGTCGCTAGAGTCAATCAGACAGAAGGGGCATTACCGAATTCGCTCCTCATCAAACACACCAAAGTAATCTTGGAACACACGCACCAAATGGTTCAAAAACTCCATCACCATCGTTACGTTGACGTTACGCTTTGAGAGTGCCAACAAATACAAGTTCCCGCTCTTCCGTTTAGCTCCGCTCTTCAAAATGTACCTTCACGTAGATATAGGTCGTATCTCCCTCGGTAAACACAGGCTTCAATTCCGTGTCCTCCTTTTCACGAAGCATTACAGCAAATCTAAAAGGCTGACAGAAAAACAGCAACGAAGCACCTATCCACGTCTGCATCGGTCACATCACCTCGGTAGTCACGCGAAATGATGACCTTTCCAGTCGGTCCCATTATATAAATAGCTGATACAGTCATCTGCGGTTATTGCTAAAACAAGGGTGAGGCACTCCGGAACGACTTGCAAAAGCACTTACAACTCAAAGTAGAGAGAATAATCAATCAGTAAGCAGCGTATTTGACTTTTGTACGATTTATCATTTTTAAAACCGCGGTGATAACAGGATTCAACAAGTTTAACAATTTCCAAATCAAATTAGTATGATTTTGAATAGTAGATATAAAAGCAAACACGGTAAAGGAAAAGATCTATACCATTGTACAAATATCG
The DNA here is from genome assembly GCF_000151665.1 of Blastocystis hominis. NCBI lineage: Eukaryota > Bigyra > Opalinata > Blastocystidae > Blastocystis > Blastocystis hominis. Next base: position 360,789 of record NW_013171819.1, read on the forward strand.
ATGCAACTTCTTTTTAAAACGATCTATTTCATCATAAGACTCTTCTACCGGGTCCTTTTCAAGCATATGATAAAATAAATGACCCACTGCCTACAAATGACAAGCTCGCTCCATTCGCACCATATTCGACAGCAAATGCTCCTTATTCAGAGAACTCTTCACGATTTCTTCCATTTCCACCGAACGGCCCTTCCTTTCGTCGGCTTGGAGGAAACTACCCTTCATCATCCCTTTTTTCTCATGTACTTTAAAACGAATTGCATGCACCCGTCCACGACAGACGCGTTGTCCGACATGGACAAAATACGAACGACCTCCTCGGAGGGGATGAACACATGCTGTCGAATGGACTCGTTATAGAACTGCACGACCCAATAGCTCACCACGACGGACCCCACGACGTTCGCCGAGCCATTCTCTGCGGCCATCAGCACGCAGCTCTCCAGCAATCGCTCGAACAAATCCAGTTTTTGCCTCTGTTCCCGTTTGTCGCTTCGACCAATCAAACTGCGCAGCATCGCGCAGCAGCCAATCACGTGGCTCGCCATCTCCGCCTGCGTGCATTGCGGGGCTCCTTGGAACTCCATTTTGAACCGCGGCAAAACGGAGCGAAGCGTGGCGATCGGTAGGAACACCGCGAGGAACACCGCCTCTTTCTCGCCGAACCCGCAGGTTTCCACGAAAGTTTCCACGACGGCCTGCACGGCGGGGTCGAGTTCCCCGCGGAACATCCCGATCTGGATGAGAAAGGCGAGGAGATGGGCGCGCTGGGCTCGCGGCAAGCGGTCCTGGAGCAGCAGGGAGCGCAGCGCGGCGGGCAAAACCCAGTCCAGCCGCGCGGTGGGCATTGCCCAGTGGAGAAAGAAGAGCGCGAGGCGGGAGACGGCGGGGGAGAGGAGGGAGAGGGCCTGGTCCGGGAGGAGAAGACGCACACGGCGGCGCTGCAGCGCGGCGAGGAGCTCCGCGATGGAATTGATCTGCTCCAAAGTCACCCATTCCGATCCCTGCGACGACCGCCAGGACCGAGACGACCGCGGAGAACGCGGCGATCCGGGGAGGGACTGCCACTGCGAGGTCGTGTGCGGCCACTACGGGTGAAACGCCCGCGAGGGGGTACGGTGAAATAGTGTTTCGATCGGGAGAGAAGGAGGTGGGACTGCAGGGAGAGCTGCGAGCTCATGCGAAACGAGTTCGACGGGGTTTCGTGGAACCCGTCTTCCGAGTTCTCCGGTTTCTCCGTTTCTCCGGTTTCGAGGGCGTGGCGATGGAGCGTGGCGAGCGTTTCGGTCCAGCCCTCATCGACCTGTCGGAACTGTCCGTAGCCGAGACTGCTCTTGGGGGGTCGCGGGAGAAGAATCGACGGATCGTACTGCGAGTAGAGCTGAAGCAGAGCGAACAGCGGACGAACCATCTGCCCCGTGTGGAGAGAACGCTGGTACAGCTCCAGGAGGCGGCGAGAGCGGTACGGAGTGATGCAGCGACGCGTTGTGACAAGATAGAGGAGATGGCAGACGTAGGGGAGCGAGTCTTCGTCATCGAGCTGGAAAAAGAGGACTGAGTAGAGCTTTGTGTAGTAGAACTAGAGAGGTGAATATGGATGTGAGAAGATGGGTACTCGAGCCATGTCTGTGGTGTAGGGATACGTAACGCACAACCACTTGAAAATCAGCTTTCGATTTTCTGGAGACGCGTTGGAAAGATGGCTGAGGAACAGGATAACCGTAGCCGAGTCCACTTTCTACGATGGTTCAGAGAAGTGGCAGAATACATGCCGAGGATTTAAAATTTCAATCAGCCTTCTCTCAATACTCGGATCCACATAGGGGAATGTGATAACTTCCGCTAGCTAGAATAGAATGCCGGAAACATATTCATACTTCAGCAATCTGCTTTTCGCTAAATCCGTAATGCATTCCATGATCCTCGAGTTGTTTGATGGACTCTTTCTATACATCGCGCTCAAAACTCAGCACAAACGCATTCATCAGGTCTCAAGACGATTCTTCTTCTCTTTTCCGTATCCCCCGCCTTCCTTATTTCAATGACTTGTTCTCGTAAGTCTATTTTATAACATAGAGCGAATCTGGAATCTACAGTCTTTGAGAACGCCAATTTTCTCCCTAATGTTTTCGTCCGTCAACATATAGAGAAAATAAGCCAAGTTCCAAAAATCGAGGGTATTTTACAAACACAACTAAATGTCTTTTTCCTTCTTCATTCTTAAGTAATGCATATACTTAGGCTCTGAATTCGCTTCGATATTAATAGGCTTCGTCGGTAACTCAGGCTACTCCTCATTCCCGCTCCACAACCCTACATAGGCAGAGAGATCGAGCTTCTTGCTTCTAAACCAGGCCACGTAGTGCACCACGCAAAGCGTTTTGGGTCCCCAAGGCCCCTTCATAAACCCGCTGGAGCGGCGTGCTCCGCAATACCTGCACCAATCGCCCTTGTACTGTTCGATGGGCACGACGTACTGAATCGGCTCATACACCTGCTTCTGCGAAGACGCGCGGGAGGGCCGACGATGGTACGTGTCGTCACGACGTCGATCGGACCCGAAGGACGCGTCGTCGGCATTGGCTTGCTTCTTTTTGGCATCCCAGGAGGAAAGGCCCTTCGGAACGGAGTGGGAGTTACAGACATAATAGAGCTTGGAGATGCGGAAGCCGTTCTCCAGAGTCAAACAACTTACATGGATGGCTTTGTAGCACATAACGCACTGCACGAGGTGCTTGGTGTTGCCGGTCTCGTGGCACTCGCAGCAGAAGTGCGCGGGGCAGCGGAAGTGCGTGAGGTCGCTGAAGTGCTCCTTACTGCCATACTCCATGTTTTGGATGCAATTCACGTGATAGAAACGACCGCACGACTTCACCAGACACTTGAAAACCACGTTCGGGTTGTAGACGAGAGGGTTCTGCTTCTTCTTCCCGCGGGAGGAGAAGTGGGAGCCGTAGGCATCATAGTCGTCGTCACCGGCCTTATGCTTCGCCTTGCGACGCTTCGCACGGATCTTCTGCATCTGCACGTCGGAGCCTTCCTCGATCTGGCCTTCATCGACGAGTTTCTGGTAGTAGTTCGCGTCGTATCCCTCCTTCTGGCACAGACAGCAGGTGTAGCGATGGTTCAGACAGTCCGAGCACTGCCACGTCTCTCGCTTTTTGCGAAGCGGAGGATCTAGGCGCTCACTCCACGCGAGACCAACCCTACTTTCCGTACACTCCGGATGGAAACAGCGGCGACAAGGGCCGGTGCAGCGGATCAGACAATAGTCGCGGTAGCACTTGCAGCACACCTCGTCGTCCAGATCCGATTTGCCGTTCGTGTTGTAGTCGGGATCGTTCATCGAGTACGAATCGTCGGGAACCACGGCCTGGGGGACATGCTTCCGTTTGCGGCTGGGTCGCTCGACTTCCTGAAGCATATGCTGCGCCTTCGCGCGGTCTTGCTGGCTGAACTGCTCGGTCATGATGGTCACTTGCTTCAGGGCGGAGTGGAGGACTTGGTACCACTCCGGAACATTCTCGCCGGAGAGCTTCTGCTGGATCGTCTCCTCGCCCATCGTCATGAGCTCCTGGATATACGCAGCCTTCGTCTCCTCGTCCTTCGTGGCGCGACCATCTTCCAATCTTTCCAGAACCGTTTCGCGCGTGTCCTCTCCGTAAATCTTCTTCCAGAACAGGGGATCGTTGATATCCAGCTTGGAGTCCGACTGCGTCGACACGAAGCTTGCCTTGTTAAACAGCGACGTCACAGAGCTCTTATCGTACGTGATCACACGCGACTGCTTCTCTAAGAGTTCGTTAATGTTACTTTCACAAAAAACGCGTGAGCGTTCCTCGCCCTCCTTATCCTCCAGAAAGGCGGAGTACGCTCCTTCTTTCAGCAGTGTCTCCACCACATCTGCAGAAATGTTCTTCCTGCCTATTCGTTACTTCACACAACCACAGCCACGTACTGCTGTTGGCCATCACCGCCTGCTCCAGACCCAGTTTCAAACTAGCGCGTTGGAACATCGCTGCTTCGTACGTGCCTCGCGTGATGAGGCGATACACACGCACCGCCTTCGTCTGGCCAATCCGATGGCAACGAGCCTGCGCCTGCACATCGTTCTGGGGATTCCAATCGGAGTCGAAGATGATTACTGTATCGGCCGTGGTGAGAGTGATTCCCACACCTCCAGCGCGCGTACTCAGCAAAAAGCAGAACATGTTGCTGTTCTCGTCGTTGAACGTCCGGATCGCTTCTTCGCGAGCATTCCCTCGGACCGAGCCGTCGATTCGAGTATAGGAGAGTCCTGCGAGACGCAGATACCGCTCCAGAATGTCCAGCATCGTAGTAAATTGACTGAAGATGAGAACGCGGTGCCCTTCAGCTTTCAGCTTGCCCAGCAGTTTATGGAGCAGCACCATCTTTCCGCTCGATTGCACAAGAGGGTGCTTCGTTAGATCCTTGAACTCCATTTCCTCCGCCTTTTTCAGCTCCTCGCTCTCCATTTCCTCCACTCCCTCCAACATGTACGGATGGTTGCAGCACTTTCGGAACTGCATCTCCATGCTCACCAAGCGAGGACCGCGACTGTTCCCCGACACTCTGGACACGCCGTTCCCCGACCGGATGTAGCCGTGGATAAAGAAATCTCGGTTGTGGTCGTAGATCGCGCGGTAGAACGTCTTTTGCTTCGTGGTGAGCTCGATGTCGATGATCGTTTCCTCTTTGGGCGGAATGGAGTCTTCCACATCTTCCTTCAATCGACGCAGCACATACGTAACGAGCAAACGCTGGAGCGAAGCCACCTGACTCTGGTTGTGCAGATCGCCGTACTGCTGCAGGAACTCGGTCGACGAAGGGAAGGTTTGAGGAGCCACGAAGTTCAGCAGCGTCCAAAGCTCGAGCATGTTGTTTTGCAGCGGCGTGCCTGTGAGCAGCACACACTGTTGCCAGTGAATCTGGTGCAAGGTCTGCTGCAGCTTGCCCGACTTGTTCTTCATCCTCTGTGCCTCGTCGACGACGACCAGACTCCACCGAATCTATTCGTCATCATTTCGCTGAGCGGAACGAACATTCCTAAGCTCGTCGACATCGGTATTGGCGATCTCGTATGTCGTGAGAAGAATATCGAACTTGTAAACTGGGAACGGAGGAGGCACGGGCAATTGCTTGCGCGTGTAGTAGAATTCGTATCGCTCGATTAGGTGGCGAATATCCTTTCCGCCTTCGTTGTCATGATACATCACCACATTCAAGGTCGTCCAAGACTCGATTTCTCGTCGCCAGAATCCCAGCGTGCTCAGCGGAGCAATAACCAGAATCGGTTGCTGCGTTTCCATACTACGAATAAGGTCCACATCGATAGTGCAACTTGTGGATAATGTGCTCCATCAAGCTGATGACTTGGATCGTCTTTCCCAAACCCATCTCATCAGCAAGGATTGAGTTCTTTCCTTGATTGTAGTTGTCCTTCAGCCAGCGGAAACCTTCCCACTGATAAGGACGCAGCGTCTAGAAGTGATTTTCTGCATCTGCCCTCACTTTATTATCTTTAAAATGCAGAATCGATTTCTCTCCCTGCGCCACTCGCTCTGCTTTCGTTTTCAGAGGCTGCAGCTTTCTTGGTGCGATCACTTGCCGCGCTTCATAGTCCTTGATCATCTCGTCACTGATGGTCTCTGGACTCTCCCACGTGCAATCTTTGTAGGACAGATCCGACCACTTCACGAGATATCTACCATTCACACGCATGACTATTTGTTACTTCACTTCTTCGCCCTCGATCTTCATGGCTAGCTGGATATTGTTAAACTCGGCCTGGCGTTCTTCAAACGCGGCACGCTTCTGATGATAGACTTCTTCCAGTTTCTCGCACATCATCAAGATAATCGAAGAGGGATCGCGGTTGTAGAGATGGCAGTTTTGGAACATCAATTCCAAGTCCGCAAACATTTCCTCGGCTGAAGAATAGGGAGTCAGAGCATTGGGTCGTTCGGAAGGATTGTCGCCGTTTGGAGCTGGCTCTGTCGAGGAAAGACGTTTCATGATCCAGCTTAGGCACATCGGATGTTTCACAATCGCGTAATAATTCGGAGCCCCGTCTCGCTCTTCATTCACGGGCAACATAAAGGGATCAGAATACACATAGCCTCCCTGATTCACTTCACATAGAGCACTTAAAATCTCGCTGCATCCCTGCTGCCAATAAAAACGCGTATCATTATCCCAATCGAGGCTGCATGCTACAACCCGCTCCACTTCACAGAAATTGGGATTATAGTATTGATCCTCAGGTGTATTGGGAGGGTATTCAATGATAAAACCATCCTCATCACGTGGCAGCATTTTTACAAACCGATAAAGTCGGCTTTTTCCATGGGGCGGGTTATCATGTACTAGCGTATCGAAACTCAGCCAGCTAAGATGCATGTACGACTTATTTCGCCACTTCACTAAGTATTCAAACGCTGAATTGTCAAAATTCCGCTTTTCGTGTTCTTTTTCGTCCTTCACATGAATTCCCTACAGTAAAACGCGAGTAAACTACTCTACAATTGCTAAGCGAGACCGATGCATCAATTCCTCTGCTTCGGGCGTTCCGGGAAGCACTCGACGGCCCAAAATACGCTCGATCTGACTACCGGAATCCGTTCCAGAGAAAATTGTGCTGTGGGTACGAGTAGAAGAAACGTCGTCATCGTCATCATCATCGTCATCCAGGTTTATTTCCTCCACAAAACCTTGGTTGACGTGCGTGCTCCGACGACTAAAGTCAAAGGTTGGAGAAAAAAATACATGCGAGTCGAACGACGTGTTCGCTCACCTTCTGTCTCTTCTTTAAACGAAGGCGAAACATGGCCCTTGCTTGCACGAGACGGTTTATCCTCGTCAGAGCTATCACTCCAAGGATGACCTTTGAATGAATGGGAGTGGTGGCTTATTTTTGCCGAAGTACTAGGCGTATCACTATCAGACCCAGAATCGATATTGTACTCCTCTCTATAAATCACACACAAACTGGAAGCCAACTCGGAAGGCATATCTTCCATATCATCCTCACTAAATTCAAATTCCTCATCACTATCTTGTTTCTTCATTTTCTGTCGTTTTGGGGGATTCTACAGAAAACGCATTGCCTGAGCATCATACTGAAATATAACTGTTTATTGCACAATGGGGACAGAGATAGCTAAATGGTAAGTTGATCCCATTCGTGTTTCTTACTAATTGGATGAGAGAGCTCTTTTCACCTCATCATCACTCATATTAAAGCACTGAGGGTGGATGCGGTTATTGTAAGGGCAAGTGGGGTTTTTGCAAGTAAGGACGATTCCCCCTCGGTTTGTCTTACAAATACATATATTAGAAACACCTGCATCCATGTATCCAGTCTGGTTTCCACCAAGTGGGATACTCATTCCCTTCTAAGATTATTTTGAAACAGCCCCTGTACAATTTGAAGAATTTGAACTTTTCTTTTCTTTGCTTGGTAGTTTTTGTTCAATTCACTACGTGGAATTTGATATTTAGAGGACAATGGAAAACAGATTGATTAGGAAACGGTTTTATTTATTTCATGTAGCAATAATATGTGGGTAACAAGAAAACGACAACCAAGTAACGATTTGACACATTTGTATAAAATGAGTGTACGAAACTTGGGGAAGTTGTTTGTTATAGAAATGAAATGTTATAACTATTCAATAGGGTAATTTAAAATGGCCAAAACTCACTCTTGACGTGCTTTCAAACAATAGGAGTACATAGCATGCTAACCAACACTATTCTGATTATTGGCTCAATTTTATTATTTGAGATTAAACACTGAGTCATGAGCAATTTGTATATATACAAAGTGAAAACCGAATTCTGAAGATTGTGAGTGAAGTCCAAGGCCGTAAGGTACGGACGTAACAGGCGGTCAACGGCCCGCTCAAGATCCCCTGCAGGTCGATAACTTGTTTGTTTGTTTTTTAGTTACGATTTTGAGTGATGTAGATTGAAGTGATGATTCTACAAAAAATCATCCTCAAGATTTGTGAAAGTAAATAAAAACTGCCTTTTTAGGTTGCAAAAATCATGGTTTGCTCAACACAGCCGTAGACACTGTCATTCTCATTATGTGCTTATCATTAGCAATAGGTTAGAAAATTAGATAATACTAATATTCACAACACTCTTCATTGATATTTGGCAGGTTCGTAGCACGTTATGTTAGAATTCACGCTTTTCCTATTTATATGGTATACTCAAATTTGGAATGATAATGGAGATGGGCGCACAAAATGGTTGACTAAATAATCAGGGTTTTATTTTTTTCAGGAATGCATCAAGAGTTTTACTGAAACACTACAAATAATTATTTATTGTAAAGTGCTATCATTCTGAAAAGAGTGAAGAAATATAAGGTCTGAAATAACAAATAACATTCAATGGTACTGACTAATTACTGAAAGAAACACATCAAATCCATGATATTGATTTACTGTAGGATTTTGATAAGATTCGCGAGAATCGAAGAAACATCTATGCAGGAAATCAAATCAGTCTAACAATACTCGAAACTGATTTTGATTGAACTCTCATAAATGGAGGATCCAGGAGACCACAAGGTAGATTTACATGTTGCGGATTTGGAATATCTTAATATCATCAATATCCCTGATTATATATACTTTCTAGAGTAACCGAACATACATTACTAAAACTATATCTTTTAGAATCAATGAATGTTAGATTTGGAAGATCTATAAAGCAAATCATTTACAATCATTTCATTCATACTTCGCATTGTCAAAGAACATGATTCATCATCGCTTCCATAGAGTGATTCAAGTCCGAGTGTAATAGATTGTAGTGATGGTAGATCTATTGAAATCATTTCATTTAAAATCATTTCATACTTTCAATCACTGTTGATAAGGAATCACGAAATGCATTATCACCTAATGCGATAGATTGCAATAATGGTAGATCTAATCATTCAAATATTCAATATCATATCAATACCTCGAATCACAAATGAAACATGACAAAAATTACAAGAAATACTTCCAATTATACCAATTTCTATAGATTGTAATTTTGGTAGATTCTTCAATTCAAAGTCGCCTCCAAAATCACTGAAACTAAATTGGCCGATTTGAATGGATTCCAATGATTCACAATTCAATATATGGAATGATTTTGATTCATCGTTTCCTTCACTATTCTTTGTCTGAGTGAATGAATTGTTTCTAATTTCGATAGTTTTCAATCGATTCAATCCATCGATTTTGAATGTTTGCACTGACGCAAAACATTCATTACCGATTTCGATTGATTCAACTTGAGTAAATCGAGAGAAATCGAATGTCGTGAAATCAGTATTACTGCAAGTCCAATTAGGTATAATAATGGAAGTTGTGCAAGAATCAAGTGATTGAATATAGTCAATGTTATGTATTTCATAAGGAAATAGTAATTGAGAAACATCTAAAGTCAAATGGAATATATTATTAATAATTACTGTTTATTACAGAATATGTCATATACTCGAATGAACGAGGTAGATTTACATATTGTGGATTTGGAATATCTTAATATCATCAATATTCAGTATCTTAATTTACTTTCTAATATCACTGAACGAGGATAACGGAAGCTAGATCCTTGAGAATCGAGGGATGTTAGATTTGGAAGATCTATAAAGCAAATCATTTACAATCATTTCATTCATACTTCGAAGTGTCAAAGAGTAGTAGGGAAAAGGCGGAAAACACGCGAAAATCCATTTTCTACCAAATAACCGCGGAAATCATTTTTCGGCCATTTTCTGCCATTGTCTACCTGCTCACCTCGATGTCCATAACAAGAAACGCGCGGAAACCCATGGCTGCCAATTTCGGCCAATTTCGGCCAATGTTAACCTGACTTCCATTGTAGGCCATGGTATGCATGGATGTGATGGGGACAACGAGGGACGACTTCGATTCCTCCCCATTGTCTTGTTGACTAAGGTAAAGAGAGAAAGACCATGCACTACTCCATGCTTATTCAAGGCTCACCTACCAACGGCTCATTTACATGGGTTAATCCGTACAAGTACAAGAATCCCTATATCACTTCCATGACTGTCCTGTTTCATCCTAATGGTTCGATGTTTAATAACGTAGACACGACGAATGTGATTACTAACAGCAATGATGAGACTGTGACAATCCCTGCTGGTTATTACACGATCAGTGAGATCATTGCCTTGCTCAATACCATGACCGATACTACATTCTCCATATCGACGAATGCCTCGTCGTTCGGTTGTATTTGGATTCAGTCTCCACACACCATTGACTTCACAGATGCACCTGACATTTGTGAGATCCTCGGCTTCGATGGACGAACGGTCATTCTACCTGCTTCGTTCAGTGGATCGAACGTGATTGATATCACGCGAAATCGACAAGTGATCCAGGTCTACTCGACGATCGTGCGATCATCGGACTTGAAGATTGCCAACCAGAACAACAACCTGCTCACCACGATGATCATTGACAATCCAACGGCTGACTACGTGCGAACTGTGGAAGACGTGTGTATTCCAATGATCACTCGGTTTGATCAATTGATGTTCGTATTCCGCGATATGGATGGCAAGATGATGCGATTGAACGGCGAATTCGAACTCCAGTTGACGATTGAGGACGTGATGGAGGAAGTGCCTTCATCGATGGGGGAAGCTTCGCTTCCCCCGGGGGTGACGATGTCACCCCCAACGATTGTCTCTGCAAACCAGTTCAGTATGATGGAAGTGTTCGGTAATACCACCAAGAAGGAAGTGAAGCTGGGCAATCCTCTCTCGTTCGACCAGTGCTACATCTCGTCTGTGTCGTTGTATACGGACTTCGTGTTGCACAACGTGCCGACTGATCAAATGGTGCTAATCAATGCTGGCGCTACGATTCAAGAGATCACGATACCACGCGGTGCATACGACATCGAAACGATCATTGCAAAGCTGAATGCAAGTGATGCCCTGTTCGAATTGGTGTATAGCGGTGAGAATGCGTTCCACATCACGGTAGATCACTTCTACATGATTGATTTCACGAATGCACCAGAGATCAGGTCAATCCTTGGTTTCGAATCGGACATCTTGGTGAAAGGAGTGGATAACCCGAAGCGCTACTACCTGTCTTCCTCGTGTAATCACGTGGTTGTTACTGATGGCACTGTCTCGCACATGTTGACATTGCCTGTCGGTTACTACACGTTCTCCGAGTTCATCGAGGCTGTCGGTGCTGAGATGGTGAAAGTGCTTCCTCTCATATCCATGACGATCGAGAATGATCATGTTCGCTTCAATGTCCAAGCAGACGGATGGTATTTCGATCGATCCAGTGTTGACACGACGATCGATGGTTTTGGTTGGACTCCATCGGGTTCAAATTGGCATCAACGGTACGCAATCTGTGCATCGAACGACCAGTGGAAGCTTCGTTCAACCCTGAAAGCGATTCCCCTCCTGATATGACGAATGATCAAGGTATTGGTGGTCATGCATACATAGGATCAAACACCTTCATTGCGTATGACTGGAAAATGCGTACGAATGATAATCGGTTCCTGCTAAAGCCTCTCGCGACATACACGATGCGCCTAGCTGATGGCTCAGTACTCGATAGTGGTGAATTCTACATAACGGACGATACGTCTACCCCGATCAAGATGAATACTCTTACAACCACATGTATTAATGAACTCAATGCTCGATATGCGAGTGCTATGGAACTACCTCCATCTCACCAGAATGCGATTGCGTGGACGGTGAATGACAATAGAGAAAGCATGTCATGGACTGCGAAGGACTATGCACCAGAATTGGAATTGCATATCACATCGGATAATACAGGTGACTTGGTGTCATCGAATGGTTCTTCGATCGGACCTTGGTATTCCAAGGATAGTATATATCACACGAAAGTGTTTATCGATACGACGAATTTTATACTTGGAATACGTGGATATGGCGAAAGACCTCTCACAATCCAACGAGGTCATTATAGCGCTATTGATATCGTGAATATGATCGCTAATGTGATCAATAAGATATATGTAGATGCATCTCTCGGAGGGTACTTGGTATATGTCATTGCAGATAATGGTGGTCGAGTACGAATGGGATGTCGAAATGGTACAGAACCACGATTCATATTGTTTTGTGATAATCCATGTTTCAAGATTATACCCGGACCATACGCTGAACCAGGTGGTGTGTATTTGTCTTGTTATTTCGAGTTTTATCGCAATTACTACATCAGGATGCCCGAGTTGACATCACCTTACGAGTTTGCGATGGCAAACATCGATGGACTGAATGTGACGAATATGATCAAAGGTAGTACGTATTCCGATCGTGCTGTGTCGATCGAATTCATACAACCGACACGTGTTACGTATGTGGGGAAGCAAAGCTTCCCCGGGGCAGCTTCGCTGCCCCACTATGTGAGGAATGATGAACTTGTTGTTCCATCATTGGCTACCTTCGTTGACTGGGAACAATCTGAGTCGTACACGGCTAACACGACGATTCGCTTCCCGTACGGAATGATGACACTGGACGAAGAGGGAAGCAGTGCTTCCCCCGAGACTGATATCACGTACACAGATGACGTTCAGACATTCACGTGGACCATACCATCACGGTTGACACAGGCTGACATGATATGGCACATGAACCAGTGTTTTGACTCGGCTACACTGAACATACGATGGAAAGCTGAGACAGATGGGTACTACATTCACGCAGACTACGTGTTCTCGTTGAGTGGTAACCTGGGAACCATCGTTCCCGCTTCAGGATCGCAATCGCATACATGGCGTATCCCTTTCGACGATGGTGTGTACTATGCCAACTATGGTCCGATGGTTGCCGAGTATCCTGTCGATATCACGAACGGTCTATCGAACATACAGCTGTATTGCAACATCGTGAAAAGCAAGACGATACCACTGCTTGCGAATGTCCCGATGGACAGCTTGTACAAGAATTACTTCTACAAGAATCGCATGTTGGTACCATGTTCTGAATTGCTTGATCGCATCGTGTACGAACTGAAGGACGAAAATGGTGACCCGCTATCGTTCATTGGGAACGTGTACCTGCTAATCGGATTCACCGTTTCAGGAGGAAATAATAAATGAATCTAGTGTTCAACATTGCTCGAACGTACGAACATGAATTTACAAGTAACAATCTCATCAAAAGCGACATGGTAATCGACAGAGTGACTATGAAGGGAGAATCGCCTGGCACCTGCCTTGTCCTTGATCGAGTGAACAACATGCAAGAACGACGACAGTCTCCGTTGGTTGTATTGAACGAGGAATTTACGGAGAATGCACACATGAACATCGTGGTTCCCAAAAGTCGCAAATGGTCATTCTCGTTGACCGATAAGACCGGTGCAACGATTGCCCTGCCAATGCCGATTACAGTGTGCATTCACTTCCATGTTCTACACAATAAATGAGTCATAATCGTGCACTACCGGTAAGTGTGATTAACCACAATACAGTAATTCCGAAGAACAACGAACGATACCATGAAACGTTCAACACAGTGATCATGCCTCGTGACCTTGTGTACAAGATCACTTCGATTACATGCAAGATCGATACCACTTCTCTCTGGAACATTCGTGCAATGAATGTGGTGAAGGTTCAAATGCTGTCAGGGTTTGAAATGGTCTACAACGTCGGTCCTGGCTACTACTCGATTACCGAGTTATGCCGTGCGATAGCCGATTCTATCCAGGTAGACGATGTTAACCGAGCATACTTGAACAGTGACGTGGCGACCGCTGTTGACCTTAGTGGCGCACCTGATTACACGAGTATCCTCAAGTTGGAAGGTATCGTTGAGGCAGGAATGGTAGCGAGTGAACCCTACGACATCACGAATGGCATGAGTGTGATCCGAGTCTACAGTAGTATCAATGCTCAAACATTCGGTCTCAAGAGTCCGTTGATCGATAACCTGATTCATGTATCGATGGGACTGAACAACATGATCACCTGGGACAACCTATCGATCGATGTGATTGAACAATCGAACCTGGACTACATTGATTGGGTACTGACAGACGCGAATGACCGTCCGATCTCCTTGAATTCGAATGTGTACATCTCATTCACGATATCTTGTTACACCAAAGTAAAGTAGGGGAGACGGCAAAGTCGCCCCACATTGTTCCTCCCATAGTAAATGGATGAATACGTTGCTACAATTCCAATCATTCGATACAAGCCACACAAAGTGAAGTCGAGAAACATGATGGACAAGATGTTGAATCGTTATTTCGATAAAGTCGTTGAAAGTGAATTCAATCAACAGCGAATGAGGAGCGAACAATGGCGACAAAAGCGAACCTTGTTTGATTCGTACATGAATCTCTCACCCGCTGAACGTCGCCGTGTATCCGTCTCTGACATGCGTGGATATCAAATGCAGCGAATTGACGATGAGAACGTACTGTTGTACTCATTCGAGGACAATGTGGTCTACAATGCTAAAATTGACAATAAGTTCAACAAGATCATTGTCCAGTCTGTGAATCACAAGTTGTCTGACATGGAGAAACGAGCTATCTTTGATAATCCATTTGGATATGAACCAGTATCACCCTATCGTATCCGCTACCAGAGATCACAGGTTGGCGATGCACAAATCGTGAATATAACTGGTGATCTTGGAACTAGCATCAACGAAATGAAGAATGCTGCTGATGCCATAACGGTTGCAGCTCAACAGATGGGAGATAGTATCAACACAGTTACTCAACAGAATGCAGCGATTATCAATGATTTTGCTGGCTTGCGAGACGATGTGACAGAACAAGGTGATCCAAATCGAGATGTCCTGCTGTGGAATGACGATAATACTACGGCATATAAAAGAGGTGTGACACACACTACGAAACGAGGTAGTACGAAATATAGAGATTTGGTAGCTGAAGGTCGCGTTGAACGTGATCGGTGGTTGATCAAACCTGAACAACAACCTCTGAATGTGACGAATCAGATCGTACAACAGATGGATGTGAAGCCCATTATCGAGAAGTTGGATGAAGTGATTACTGTGATGAAGAGCTTTGATATTAAGGTGAACCTTGGCAATATTTATAATGCAATAGCTTATGTAGCACAACGAATCAATTTCCTGGAAGATAAGGACAAGGGTTATCCTAAGATGTTAGAATTGTTGGAAGGTGTACAAACAAAATTGACAAATACGAACGATGGAATCAAGTCGTTGAGTGATAAGTATGCTGAAGTGGCAAGAAGCATTGCAACAGGAGACGACAATTTGATCCAGAAAATTGGTGACTTGGTAAATCAACAGAAGGCTGTGATTGAGGAGAGTAATAGATATCTGCAAGGAGTCGAAGCTCGTCTCCAAGGAATTGAAAACAAACCTGATCCTCCTGCAATTGCTGATATCCAAGCATTGATTCCAACACAAAGTGAAATGCGAATTGATGGATTGACAGAGTTCATGAAGGCGCAGTACAATGATTTCTTGAAACAATGGCTAGAGCGAAACAGCTTCATTCAGCAATTTGTATCTGCTGAGTTGGCAAAAGCATATGATGAAATCAACAAACGGTTGGTTGAATCATTCAATACATTCACACCTTTGATTCAAAACGTGTCAAATGAGTTGCAGACTACGAATCAGAATCTGATAGCTCTTGGTAATGCGGTTGCAGAAGAGGGAAAGGCAACTAGGAAACAACTATTGGATGGTACGAATGCTCTGGGCAACCAATATGAACAAGGACAAGCTCAAACAACCAAGTTAATCAAAGATTCTACGGGTGCAATTGTTAATCAACTCACTGACAATCAGACTCAAACTAACAACCTGTTGACAAATGTTGGTAATGCAGTTGTTGATGGACATGCTCAAACTGGTCAGCTGATTACTACAATGAGTAATCATTTTGCTGATACTCAGCTGTCCCGGGAACAATTATATCAACAATTGTATCAGCAGAATATGAGAGGAATCCAGAACTTAATGGATGCCATTTGGCAATCATATGAATATTTCCGGAATCAGCCACAAATTCAACCTGTGATTGTACTGGACGGTCGTCAATCTGAAAGTGTAAATGCTAGTTTCACACCTCAAGCAATCGATCAAGTGAATCGAGCTGCAGCCTTGATTGACGCGTATGAAAGTAAAGATTCTAATGACACCAAGGAAAGTTGGGAAAGCGATGATACTCGCGAAGATTTCATTGCTTTCTCAAGTTTGCTTGCTCGCAATTTCAACAATCCTGTTTTCGCTCAATTTGCAAATGACCTTGGATTCTCACGTCTCTTCAGGGCTTATCGTGATCGAAATGAAGACTCCGAACTGATGAGTTTCTTCATACGAGTAGCTAATAGTAAGGATCTAACTCTCGATTATTTGAACTACATGAAAAACAAGATCAAACGGTTTGCTGTCAATGTAGATCAACAATTCGAGCAATATCTGCAAAATACGTACAACACGATCAAGGATATGTTCATTACACAGGGTTTCAATGGCTAAATGAAGAAGGGCAATATTCTTTTCACTTTGACTTCATGGAGCAGCTTCGCTGCTCCGGGGAAATCTACGATTTCCCCATTCATAAATGGCAATTCCATTCACTGTTGATATATCTGCCTTTTATGGCGAACCCGATTTCCGAGAACAGGATAGTGGAACGATTGTGGATCGACGCAAGACATTGAATCTACACAAGGAACTCGAAGCACCAGTAAACAACACACCAAAGAGAGCCAAGAAACGATCACCGAAGCGAGCTCCAGCGAAAAGTGCTGGTGCCATTGGCTTCAATGGGGCGACCGTTGGTCGCCCGGGAGGCAACGCTGTTGCCTCCCCCAAGGACACCGGTGGAGCCATTGGCTTCAACGATGTTAACTCAGGAGGAAGTTGTAAACCAGGCGGAGCACTGGCATTCAATGAAGCGCAATTGATGAACGAGCTGACCGGACTCAAGAAAGGTGGGGCACTTGGTACTCTCGCTGCCACGATCATCCCAGCGCTCATTCAGATGGCTCCACAGATCATCTCGAGTCTCAAAGAGCTAGTGAAGGGTAAGGAGGGAGGTGCACTCAAATTCGGAGGAGCTTCTGCTGTGTTCCTCAATGGAATCAACCCTAGCGATTACGACGACGTGTTGAAGACCATGAAAGCCATCGAACGACAAAGTAAAAACATCGAAGTCCGAGGTGGAGCCTTGTACGCCGGTTCAAGTCGTGTTGGCACGTTCTTCAAGAATGCCTGGAACAAGATCAAAGGTTGGTACGACAACAATGCCGACAAGTTAAAACCCATCACCGATATCCTGGTAAATGCTGGCACGAATGCCGCGAACAACGCGATCAACAAGGGTGTGAACTATGTGAGCAACAAGACAGGATCGGACACCGTGAAGCAGCTCGCGAATGTGATAGGTGACATGGCAAAGGATGGCATCGCAGACGTCGCAAACCAGATTCAGGGAAAGGAAAGCAAAGCCGGCACTGGTTACGATATTTCTGACCTGGACAACGAGACACAAGCAATTGAAGTCCCGACGAAAAAAAAGAATCGCATCCTCACAGCCCTTCCACAGAACGAGAACAAGATAAAGAAGTCAGTGATTCGAAGGAGAGTGTACTGAAGAGGTTATATAAGCATGGATACATGAATGTGGATGCTGAACCAATGACTTTCGATGAAGTTCGAAAACTGGCCAAGCAACTCGAGATACCCGACTTCGATGTGATGGAATTGGACAAGTACAAGAGACTGGCCAAGAAGTACAAAGAACCAGCGAATTGCATCATCTGGATACCCTTTGAAAACAATGGCAACCTCGGCCACTTCGTGTCTTGCTTCCGCGAACCCGATGGCACGCTGAACTACCAGGACAGCTTTGGCGAGATGAATGACTTCCCGTTGGCAGGTACGAACCGTGTGTTCCGTGTGAACAAAGTGAAATACCAGTCGATCTTTGCCAACAACTGTGGCTACCTGGCACTCCTTCACTTGTACACGCACGACGCTGTTGACCCAGCTATCCAGAGGTTGTAGGGGGAGGCAAAGCCTCCCAAGCTTCCCCGGGGGCACTACGTGTCCCCTTCTGTAACTATTGTACTTAAAAGAATTCAATACATAAATACAAATAGAAATGAAATTCGAAGAGATTGTCTTCTACGACTACAAGATTCGTATGTGCCTTGATAATGGTATTCGCATGTACCTTGTCTCTGATCTGCTGCGACAGTACAACGAGAAGCACGGTACAAACAAGCTATTCAAGAATTACCTACGAAATCAACAAGCCCAAGAAGTGATCGAACACCTGGCAAAAACAGGTGAAAATAGTACCAAAAACGGACAATCTACAGGTGGTCCGAATTCGGGCCACCTGTCAAACGAGGATCAAGAGGGTGAAAATAGTGCCAAAAACGGTCAATCTACAGTAGGCTCAGATCTGAGCCTACTGTCAAACGAGGGGGAAAATGGTAAGTTTGACATTTGCGACGTGATTCAGTATGTTTCACTCTCTGATTTTGGTGGTGCAAACAAGGGTTACATCATCTGCGAAGAGTTGCTTCACGCATGCCTCATGTGGGCAGATCCTGCATTTGCCTGCGATGTGTATAGATTCCTCACTCGTCTTCGACAGGAGGACAATGACTACCTTCGAAAGGCAAATGAAGAGCTGAGACATGCGAATGAAGAGCTGACCCATGAGAACGAAGAGATGACCCATGAGATCAAGGAATTGAAGGATCGCCGTGTGCCAAATAAAGTAGGTCAACAATGGTACTTTTTCATAACGTACATTATCGTTGAAAATGATGATAATGTGCACATCTATTCACAACATGTTAAATCAGATAAATGGAAGAGTACATGTTCCAAAATGGATAGAGAGGGACGTGTATGTGTGTATAGAGTGAAAGACATACCGAATGGTTTCACGTTCAAAGACGAGATCGATAAAATCCTTTTAGACTTGTGTAAGAAGTATGGTGGGAAAAAGGTACGTAAGACTCATTATACGATTCCAATGGATGTATGGGAAAAAGAGAGATTTGACATTATTCCAGAAATAGAGAAAGAAGCAAAGCAGACTCGTGTTGGCCTTGGTTGGCGAAGTGACTTGGATGGTTAGCCCAAAGTAAACATGGTCGATCCTTTTTTACTTTGGCTATGCCAGTCCATACCTCGATCGTAGTCCTTTCTTTTTACTTTGTCGTACATTGCTATCTTTAGGTTGATCCACGTTTGCCACGCCATCCCTCGGTTTCTGTACGAACTGGAATTCCTTGGTGTTGATAGCTTTGCTGTAGTCCTGTGGTTTGATTTCAACGGCTTCTTTGATGTCCAAGAGATTGTACGTACGTCCCTTATTCACTTTGGCTCTATCACTTCTCGCTATACCCTTGCCTAGTTCCTCTTCGAGTTGCTGCACTTGTCGTTGCTTCTCTTCCACTTCTTTGCGTTTTCGTTCATCACTCAATGCCTTCGGTAACTTCGATCGCATCTTGTTGATTGCTTGTTGTTTGCTACTCAGTTCGTATGGAACGTACTCGACCAACGAATCGTCATCCAGGTAGTACCATCGTGTGTGCATGCCCATCTGGATATCACGAAGTACCTCGCTCAAATTACTCGGTGGTGGTATCTTCATTTTGCGCCACAAATCCTCTCGTCCAAGGATATCGTAGTACAAGAAGATTCGAGTGGCATTATCGATGATCTTGTTGCTCAATCGAGAGAATCCTTGAAATGCAATGAAGCAACTGGTCTTTCGATGTCGACTCATGCAAGCCATGGTGTCCATGAAGTTCACCACCCAGTGATCGTTCGGCTTCGTGTACAAGTCGTCGAAGATGTAGATCGAGGGGTATGTGGTGTCATTGTAGATGGCCACACTTGATCCATCGTCATTCAATTGTTTGTACGCGACGTCCTCGCTATCCGTGAATTCTGGACGCACCTCACTATCGGTGTTGATCCATTGTGTCTTGATGCCTGCTTTGTTGGCGACATGTTTGAGCACTTGTGGACACTTGTTTTCATAGCTGACCTTTCCCATGAAGAAGCAGATCTTGTCGAACGAATGAGGTATCTCGTAGCACAACTGGTTGATGAGGAACGACTTACCCGACTTGGAAGGAGCAATGATGAGCGTGAATTGATTGAGGAATGTGTCCTGACAATCAAGTTCCCAGTCGAACTTCATAATGCCCATGCTCTCCTTGTTCTGTCGAAGATCCTGCAATTGCTCGTCAATGGTTTGCTCTGGTTGGATGTAGTCGGCTAGTTCTCGCAGTATTTTGGCATATTGCTTGCTCTTTTCTTCATCGGTTTCATTCTCCATCCGTTGTTTGATGGTATCCTGCATTACTTCGGCTTGATTGAGCGTATTTTCTGTTCTTCTTGTCAATCGTTTGTTGTTATAGGGACATCGATGGTTAAATCGTCTTATTCGGTTCTTGATCGAGAGTAGTGTAGTGTCTATGTTGGGAATAATGGGGTTGTCTTCCATTTATTAGGGAGGAACTTCGTTGCCCCTATTTACTTTGGTTATCACGACATCCGCGATGCCCAAAGTGAAAAAGGAATCTATCACACACAGGGGCAACTTCGTTGCCCCGGGGAAGCTTCGCTTCCCCTCACATACCTCTTACAAGAAATCGCAATCGAAGACACTATTCTTATCCTTGATCTTGATTTGCGTTGCTGTGAGTGATATGTACGAGAACTTATCACCATTTTTGCCCTCAAATTCATTGCTCGTACCAGTTACTACGATATCGATCGTTGCATCCTTATATTCGCGAAGATCAGTACATGGCACATTTCGTAGATCGATTTTGATCGGTTTCTTGTCGTTATTCACGATCTTCGTGTTCGGACTCAATTTCACTTTGAACTGGATCTCACCATCGTATTCGCTCCACGGCTGATTCTCTCTCTTCGTCTCATCGAGGATTCTTTTGAACACTTCCGATTGCTCCTTGGGCAGTGTGATGGAGAAAGTGTTGAACAGTTTCTTCTTGTCTGTTTCGAACTTTGAGTTGTCACCCACGAAAACAATGGTAGCATCGGTGATCTTGCAAACATACTTAGCCGATTCGCCTTCTTTCTTGAATCCATTCGAAGTGAGAGACACATTGGAAGCATTGGAAAGATCGAAAACCTGAATCTTGTTGCTCATATCTATTTATATTTATTTATTGAAATCTTTAAGTGATATTAGTTAGGCGTGGGGAAGCGTAGCTTCCCCGGGGGGCCTGCGGCTCCCCTTACGCTCCCACCGTGTTGGCACGGATCATGATGAGGTGCATCTGGATCGTCGCTGCAACATCCTCTTCCAACTCGATTTCGAACTGGATCTGATTCGATGCTCGCATCGGGAACCACTCGGCCAACGGGAAGGCGAAGATTCGGAACTGATTCAACCACGTCTTGTACGTCAACAGCGTGTCGTACTCGTCGGAACGACTATTGCAAAGATAGTCCATCCATTCGAAGAACGTGTGATCAATTCCATCAGGTGTGTTCGTGTTGTCCACATTGATGATACGCTTCTGTTCACCAGCGATGTTCAATGAGATCCGCTTGAATCGCACATCAAGGAGTTCCGAGAAATCGCCATTGTCGTCCGTGAACATCATGAACATCATCTTGACGGGGAAGTTGACCAACACACGATCATCGATGAATCCCTGTCCACTTGGAATACGGAACGTCTTGGTCATGATCTGGTTCTTCACCAACTGAGTGTCTTCAGGATCGAAGGTCGAATCATCACTCGTCTTGTAACTGTGATACCAAAGCGTGCATGTATCGAAGTATACACCGGTGAAAGCCGTGGCTGATGGAACAGCGTCCGGACTTGTAGCGGTATTGATTTTGCCAGCATCGATGTAGAAGTATGCATCGTCGTTCGTGGGATAGATCTGAGCATCCATCTGCGTGAGATTGATGAATCGTTCCTGAGAACAACCTTCGAAGATGTCTGCAAAGTTCACATTGATCGTCGTGTACGCCGTGGTCGAATTGTTCGGCTGTACGAACTTGAGCATGTTGTAGAACAACTTCCCACCATAAGGTCGACCCAGGATGGCCGCAGCTCTCTCGGTTTCATCGTCAGTATCGTAGTCCAATGCATCGTAGTAGATGTAGGACAGTTCCTTCAATCCTTCATTCACCACATTGTTGTGCTTGTTGTCCGTGAGCGCATTCAAGAGTGACCGGATCTGACCGATGTTTTCATTGTCAGCACTCAGAGGCAAGGACGCCAGGTTCTCACCATTCCAATAGGTGTACGTGACCTTCGTGTTGTTCACGATGCCCGACATGTTCTTCTTCACTGGAACATAGAATACCTTGGGTGAACCTGTTGCGTTATTTGCCAACCCGGTGATCTTGAGCTCTGAACGATTCATTCGAAGAGACTTGTAGAGATTGAAGTACACGTCATCACCGGATGGTGCGATCGTCCAATTGATCACATCGGTCGACTTGATGTTATTGGACTGATTGCTGAACACAATCTGCGATTCGTAGTTATGCACAGGAGGAATTGTAGTTGCCATTTACTATAGGGAGAAAAATCGTTCTCGCTATATAATAAATGTCAAGCACAGCAGAGAAACTTGTATATCTCCAGAACGGAGTATTCAAACGCAAGGAGATGACGACTGGTCTCCAGTACTACCATAATGGAGCATTCAAGACCTTCCCACTACCAAGTGGGAATGGCACCTTCGTGCTCAGCAATTACAACAACGACTTCACCTGGGTTGATTCGGGTGCCGTAGTACCTGAGCAGCCTGAAGAGTTCACCACGCTCGACAATTCGTACTTCAAAGGCAGTGACAACCAGGCGATTACCATTGATTCCAAAGGCACGATTCCGTACTTTACCAGCAATAGCACCTTCGGTGAGCTCGATCTGCCTAGTAGCGGCAAGTACGTGCTGAACATGGACGAAGATGGCAATCCTTCGTTCCTGTTATTCAGTGCGACTACGATCAACACGGCTATCGGTCTCGGTACCACATCGAACAAGTACGCGATTGCCAACTGGAACTCGACAACGAGCACTCGTACAAATCTGTTCCTGCCAGATCAGTCCGGGACGTACATCCTGAAAGGAGTAGAGGCTGGGGCTTTCGGAATTCAGTACACATTCGAGACAATGAACGCCTCAACTCTATTCCACGATTGCCTCGGCGTGCAGTCGACGAACCTGTGTCTCATTGCTTACAAGGGCAATAGTGCATTCGGTGTGAACGTGCCTGCGATGAATAACTCTTCTGGCTACTTCGTCTTCAAGAACGAGACAAATACTGAAGTACCCACAACGAGCATCCTTGACTCCAATGTAATCTATAAAGATATTCTTGGATGTACGAATGAAGAACAATGTATCGTGATCAATTATGGAACGGGTGTGAGCAAATTGACCATCCCGTCCAACTCAGGATCGTACTTGCTGAACGTGACTAGCAGTGGAATATCCTTCGAGCCACAGCCTGCCAAGCTCTCCAAGACGTTCACGTACTCTTGGTCTGGTAGTGGTCACACCGTCGTATCCGAGATACTCGGATCAGACAATTCGAACTTGACGGAAGAACTCATGTTATCTTCGAACAGCAAGTATCTGGTCACGATTAATTTGAGTCTCAAGTGTGATAACTACGAGCAGGCATTCGTAGGCTTTACAGACACGCCGACCTTGGTAATCACTACGTCTCAAGCAACGTTGCTGAAGACAACACTTGACAACCCAACCCCAACAATGAACGTCTCTGGCACATCTATATTTTCACCGTTAAAAGATGGTGGATTACAACTCGTTGTGACACGCGGTGGTGATACAACTATCTCGCACTTATACTCGAACTTCCAAGTCACGATTGTAGAACTTTAAGGGACAAAGTGAAATAAGGGCGACTTGGAAACCATAGCTTCCAGTCTTTTACTTTGGCGGTAATCGTTTACCCGATACACATTCGAGTTGATCAAATGCAACACCATCGATATCAATGATAATTATATCACCACCTAATGTCATCACACGATGACCTTCGATATCATAGATATTCTCATTGAAAGCACGGAGTTCAGCAATGTTTCGGGGAAGGTTCGCTTCCCCGGCGGGACTTTGTGGGAAGCCTTCGGCTTCCCGGGGCGACTTTGTCGCCCCACTTTGTCCCCCATACTTCACTATGTATTTATCATCATAACATGATTTCACAAGAAGATGTTGAAGATCGGGTGAATTTATCATCATATAAGGAGGATTATACTCATTATGATAATTTGTACCTTTGGGATCATCAACAATGAATTAATCATATCATGCACGTATTTACGTGTGATATCAAGACGTTCATCATTCATCCAACAGTTCATTTGTATTTCTATTTATGTTTACATTATTTAAATCTATTTAGGCATCCCTCATTTCACTTTAATCTCTGTCGGACTGATCGATATATCACTCCCACTGTCGTCATCGGATCCATTCTTCTCGTTGTACACGCACAGGCAGTGACATCTGTCCTTGCATTTCGAGTCAACCACTAGCTTGTGGTTCTTCCTTCCACTCATCCATTTCCATGCACTTTTCAGCCATTGAATAAAGCGGTTCATTTATGAATGAAATCAAGGAACTAAGGAAACCAGCCAAGCGAAAAGGTGCAACTCGAGTGATCATCAGTTCATTCAAGAGAAACATATACTTCATCGATCTCATCGATTTCTCTTCCAAACAAGACAAATGGATTCAGGAAGTGTTGGGCAGACAGAAGAGTACAGGATTCCACAAGAATCGTGGATACAAGTATGTCCTTGTATGCATTGATGGATATTCGAAATACCTGATGGCTCGGCGACTGAAAAGCAAGAGTGCTACAGAAGTCACGCATGCGATGAAGGATATCATTCAAACATACGGACCACCAAAGCATATTTGCTCTGATCGAGGTACCGAGTTCACCAATGCCATCTTTCGTACCAACATCTTGGACAAGTACGACATCACCATGTATCACATGGATTCAGCGAATAAAGCAGTACTAGCCGAACGAGCAATTCGAGATATCAAGGAAGACATCATGGTTCCATTCAATCAATCGAAAGGTGTGTGGTTCGACTTGATCGATGGTGCCGTTCGTCGACACAATGCAAGGAAGAACAGAGACATCGGATATACACCCACTGACATTTGGAACAACAACATCTTGTACACGGAGAAGACAGAACCATCCAACATGACAGCGAAGGACACAACACCTCAATTCGATGTTGGTGATTATGTTCGAGTGACACGAAGACCTCGCGTTCTGGAAAAGCGATCATTGACCAGCAAATGGTCTCAGGACTTGTATCAAGTTGTTGACATTGACGATCGATTCATGCCATTGATGTACGAAGTGAAGAATATGGAAAGCGGTAGCAAGCAGAAGTGCTATCATTGGGAACTCCTGGCAAGCAAATGCAAACCACAGCCAGCACCACCAGTCACGCGATCCAAGAGTCGAAAGGAACCCAATGCATTGCGAGATGCAGCAAGGTCACATCGACCCATTACGAGGAGTCAGAAACAACGTCGCCTAAATGTTCGAAAACGATCGTGATGCTCTTCACACCACCTAGAAGCATGAGAGGGAGATTCGAATACGTACGAAGGACAGGAGAGTTGCCCCCAACATTCACAACAGCATAACCAGTGTGAGACACAAGACTATTCAATGTATCGATGTACGGTCTGTCTAGGATAGGCGTGTTGTCAAACGTGACTAGCACTCGATAACCCTTTTCAACCACCGATTCGATTGACATGCAATCGTTGAACATGTCGTAGGGGGAGGCATGGCCTCCCCCGGGGGAAGCAGAGCTTCCCCCATTGTCAGGAAGGTACGTTATGACAGTCGTGGTTATCAGGTATGATCCGGACGGCATAGGCGGCATACCATCACCACCCCATTCGCTATTGAATGATTCGGTAGTTTCTGGTGTGTATTCGAAGACAAATGCTTCGTTCGCTTTCACGATACAAGCCGCACTCCCCCACGAGTATTGAGGAACACCATCCACTGTCTCTCGAATTAGCACATGATGACCGTCCTTCTCTGGCATGTTGATGAGCATGTTGTCGAGCTTCTTGAACGTGTAGTTGTTTCCATTGCTACTGAAAATGTACGACATTTACTTTTTACTTTGGATGATTTCGTTGATATGCACGAACGTACACACCCTTCAGACACGCGCCATCATCGATGAACAGATCGGACAACTCGGGAGGCACTTTATCATCCACAACTTTGTAGACCACGCGTACATAGTAGTTGGAGAAGAAGTAAACAGCACGATTCTCGGTTACCACAGGTACCACATAAGGCTGTGTGTCATACGTCCTACAGAAAACGTTCAAAGGCACACCGAGCAGACCATTGGATTTCAATTGAGGCAATAGATACTCCCATTCATCCTCGGTAAACAAAGGTGGACGAGTTTCATCCAACGTCATCTCCATGCAATCATAGTCGTGCAAGATCAAACCACAGTTCACATTTGCTTGCGGGGAGCAAACACTGAAGCCGAATAGACGCTCGGAATTGATCGGATACTTGGTGTGAATGATAATGTCGGCGAGTTCGATATTCTCGTCCTCACAAGTGCGTACCAGGGAAGACCATGTGTTGTTCTCTGTTTTCTTGTACTTCATTTAGGGAAGCATCTAGGGTTAAAAGAGAAAATATAAATATATAAATATAAATGAATAGACCTACTCACACTTTGAATCCCAACACAGGACGAGAAATTCAAATCAACGGAGTTCGCTTCTGGAACCTTCTCAAGCGTGGATACAAGTACGACGAGAAATTGAATCGCTTGTACGATACACCTTTACCACCAGATACGACAAAATATGTTCCCAAGTCGAGAATACTTTCTCCCAGCAATCGCTCCATGATTATTGGTGGCACAGCATACTACGAGTTACTCCATGACAACTATAGACGCGTAAAAGGACAATGGGTGAAAATGACCAAAGAAGAAGCTGAGGCATACGATAATGATCCAGACATTAGCATTGCATTCGCTGACCCCAATTCTAGTGATTCTGATTCATCGGAATCCGAGTTCTACGACATCGATGAATTCGAGTACGATGCGGATGGTCATTCCATTTTCCCATTCTAGGGATGCCTTCGGTAGCTCAAGGAGGAAGCCAAGCTCCTAACTATTTCACTTTGGTCACACGTGTATCACCACTTAAAGATTTTGTGACCCTTATATAAATGAGTTCACAACGCGAAGGATATACTATCAACCCTGAAACAGGAAAACAAATCAAGATTGGTAAGTCGACCTGGAAGCGATTGGCTGCCAAGTACTACAGGGTCGGTGATACGTTCACCGATCAGACCATGCCTGACACGAGAGCCTATGTGTCGAACAAGATATTCGGGAAGAAACTAGCAACACCGAAAGCACAGGCAACACGTCGTAAGCGAGTAGCAAACCCTGCCATCGAGGGAAAGCACGTGTACGTAGGAAGCGAGGCATGGAATGACCTCTACAACCAGTACGAGTGGGATGGGCACAAGTTCGGTGAGAAGCGACAACGTCACTTACCCGGTTACCTGAACACCGTGGAGAAGAGACGTGAAATGAGACGTAATAAGGCATACGAACGATTCGATCGCAAGGTATCACAGGGACGATTGAGTGATGTGATCGATTCAACTCTCGGGTATGCACTCACGTACTATCACACCGTACAAGGAGACATGTACAAGGAGTGGGTGAAAGAGAAACGAACCAAGAAGGACTTCCGTCTCAACAACGATTTTGACAACAGGTTGTGGGTTCGACTACCGGGTGAGAAGAGCGATGAGGAAGTGGAACCGATCAATCTCATATTCGATGAGACAAATGAATTCAATGAAGTCCTGAAGAAGTTCATCCTCAATGGTATGCGTGAATACAATCAGTGCTTCATCACCATCATGGCATACAACCTCATGTTGACACATGACGGAGATCCCAAGATCCTCAACCTCACCGATGATCGATTGGGACACCTCCGCATCGTTCGCCGAGATCGCATCGATGAGTGGATCGAGGACTACCTGAAGTGGTACCGAAATGGTGTAGAGGAACAGGAGACAGAGGGAAGTGGGTTCGGGTACCATGGGTGGATCGGCTTCCACATCGAGATGTTTCCACTACGCTCATTCGTGGGGTACAAGCAGCACACACCGTACGTCATCGGACGCACAGCGCTCAACCCGGATTTCGATGACAACCGGTGCCTGCAGCGGTGTCTCATTCTGGCCAGTGAAGGTGGGCACAAGATCGTCGCGAATTGCAAGATTGGCGATGCAACCGTGTACAACAAGTGGTGGAAGCAACCCGACAAGAACAAGGTGTTCGGAGTGACCATTCACGAAGTGGAGGAGGCGATGGGCATTCGTGACAACGTCCCATTCGATGCGAGTGAAGAGAAATTCGCCGCATTGGAGGCATTGTTGAACGTATCACTCAACGTATTCGAGGTCACACTCTTGCCTGGATACACCGATAAGACGAAGGAACAATTCGACTTATTCACATGCGATGTGGTGTACAAAGGTAAGGAGAAATCACGTTCCCCTCTCTCCCTCTGCATCTTGAACGACTTGAATCTACCTGAGGGCACTCCAAAGCACTTCTTGTACATCAAGGACTTGAACGACTTCAAGCATCGTATGATGCGACGAAGTGATGCGAAGAATTGTCATACATCGAGAAACGCAAAGTGCAGGTTCTGCGACGACTTCTTCGGGTCTCGCAAAGACGTTCATGCTCATGAAGTACAGGTGCACCGAGAACTCGTTGATGAAAGCGAGCAGTACGACTTGTCAACCAATGAGACTCGGTTACGATTCACCAACCAGCGATATGAAATGCCAGCACCGGTCGTCGTGTACGCTGACTTCGAGTCGGCCATTGATGACAAGAACAAACACAAGCCCATCATGTTATCCTGTCTAGCCGTGTCTCGCATTCCAGCCATTGACAGCCAGCTAAGAATCTTCCATGCACCACACGAAAGCGAAGAGGATCTTCGTCCTTTCATGGAGTATCTCACACAATTGCACGAGAGTGTGAAAAGGTATCTCTTCGATGAATTGCCATTGGAGAACTCTCCGAGCATCGAGAGGGACTTTCGTGCAACAACCGTGTGTCCCTTCTGCCACAAGAAACTGGAGAACGACAAAGTGAGACATCATGCACATGTGACAGGTGAATATACCACAGGGAAGGGAGGGATATGCAACTTTGAAGCCGGGCAGTATATCTGCACCTGCTGCACCAAGTGTAATCTCCAACTCTCCTTCAACAAGAAGAACTATCGTCTACCCGTATACTTCCACAATGGCTCACACTACGATTTCACGTTCATCATGAAACTCATCGCAGCTCATTCAACCTCTAGTGACTCCTTAGAAGTCATTCCAACCACTGAAGACAAGGAGATGCAGATCGAGTACAATGGCATTCAATTCAAGGACTCGTTGAAGCTCATCAGCAGTCCTCTAAGATCCATCGTGGCTCAGACACTCGGTGGTAACCTCGATTTGTACGTGCACACCAAACAACAACTACGCAAGTACTGTGAATCACGAGGCAAGCAATGGAGTGACGAGTACATCGATCTGTTGACACGGAAAGAACCCATGTTTTACAGTCTCATCAAATCGTACGACACATTGAATAACACCACCATTCCTTCTCGTGAACAATGCATCGATGACATGAAAGGTGAAATGATGCCACAAGACGAGTATGATCACATGGTGAAGCTGTGGAAGACCTTCGATATCAAGACATGGGGTGAGTACTACGAGTTGTACAATGTACTCGATGTGACTCTCATGGCTGATGCATTCGAGCATTTCCGCGTTACCACACTGAAGGCATTCGGTGTTGATCCAATGCATTATATCACAGCACCACAAATGGCCTATTCGCTCTTCTTAAAGGTCACAATGGAGGGCGATCATGGTGAGAGTAGCCTCATGACCCTCGCAAGGAAGTGGGCTCAGTACATCATGCGCATCAGCGCGAATGAGGGACTCACCGAGAAACAACTGGTGAAAGTGTTCTTGAATCGCATGGGTGAGTTCTATGAGAGCAAGGGCATTCGATTGATGGAGGAGAATGAGATCGAAGACTTCATGCGATTGTTGAAGAACCTGCGAGGAGGCATCACTCAGATCGTGAAACGACACGCCAAGGTCGACATTGACAACACAGAGCAAACAACGGCAGGCAGTGAAGGCATTTACTACCTCGACGCCAACAACCTGTACGGAGGAGCCATGCATCGAATGATGCCTTACGAATTGGTGGGTGTACCCGAACGACAAGAAGTGATGAAGAGAATCAATCGTGATCCGAATGGATGGGTACAATCACTCAAGACATTCGGCAAGTATGGATTCTTCATCGAGTGTGATATCGAGGCACCAGTGGAACTCCATGATAAGTTCAATGACTTGCCATTCTTCCCCGTACAGAAGGCGGGCATGTACTCCGATGGAATCAAGAAGTACGCAGCGAAGAACGACATCGTGGACAAGGTCAAAGAGGTGAATACACCGAAGCTCATCTGCGATCTTGTACCTCGTCAAAAGTATCTCGTGCATTACTCTCTGTTGCAACTGGGTCTTCAACAGGGATATCGCATCACGCACGTCCACCACCTCATTCGTTTCAAGCAAGCACCCTTCATATTCGAGTACGTCAACATGCTGAGTGAAAAACGAGCGAAGTCCAAGACCACTGTAGAAAAGAACCTCTACAAGCTGTTGGCAAACTCCACCTATGGCAAATTCGTGGAGACTGGACTGAAGCGGATGAAAGTGAAGTTCGCTAATACGTGGAATGAACGCGAGGCAATCATCCAGAAGCATGGATACGACATGATTGCTGGAACTACCATGTATTCCGAGAATCTGATCGGTATCAAGCTGAACACACCGGTGCGCAAGGTAGAGAAACCATTCTTCATCGGGTTTGCCATTCTCGACATGTCGAAGCACATCATCTACGACTTCTACTACAATGTGCTCAAGACGACATTCGATAACGTGGAGCTGTTGGGACAGGACACAGATTCGCTCATCGTACAGTTGAACGATCGTGGTAACATCGTTCACAAGATGTGCGATATGTACAAGTCGTTTGACTTTTCTGAGTTGGATAACACGAGCTACTTCTACGGAGAACTCGTGAAGTATTACGATCATGAAGTGGACAAGAGCAAGTTCCCTTCATTGGACTCGTTCCTCAATTTCAACAAGAAGTTGCCTGGTCCCATCTTCAAGGATGAACACAACGGACATCGCATCACGGAGTTCGTTGGTTTAAGACCGAAGATGTACTGTCTTGTTGATGAGAAGCACGTCGTACACAACGCAGCGAAGGGAGTTCCTCGCAACGTCGTGATTGACGGTGAGAGGATGAGCGTGAAGAACATCGACTTGTACAAGCGTGTCCTCGAGGCAGAGAAGAAGGAAGATGCAGTGATCGAAGGTAGCTTCAAGCGCATCAACAACCAGGCCTTCAACATCAGCACGAAAGAACAAACCAAGACACTCATGACTTGCACAGATAACAAACGTTGGATCTTGGACAACAACATACACACACTGGCGTTCGGGCATTATAAACTGAAGTAAAGGAAGCAATCTTTCACTTTGGACAACCATGGATACCATGGCCTACAATGGAAGTCAGGTTAACATTGCCGAAATTGGCAGTCATGGGTTTCCGCGCGTTTCTTGTTATGGACATCGAGGTGAGCAGGTAGACAATGGCAGGAAATGGCAGGAAATGGTCGAAAAATGGTCGAAAATTGATTTCCACGGTTATTTGGTAGGAAATGGATTTCCGCGTGTTTTACGCCATTTCCCTACTACTATTTTAGATGCTATTAGACTCCATTTTGTTTCACTCACAGAATAGCCGTAAAACACTGAACAAGACAAGGTATTGATATTGAATATGGAAACTAAATATAGTAATCACCTTCAATCATCTTGCAGTAATCGATGTACTGTATGAAACAGAATAGATATTAAAAATGATAGTAATCGTACATAATGGACTGCTTATGATCTACTATGTAAAAAACTATATAATGCCGCAAAACTAGTGGCATTATTTCATCTCGTGAACAGTACAAGTATTTCGAGAAATACCCTTTTTATTAGTATACTGACACTTTATAGGAATAATAATAAGAATAATAGGACTGGTAAAGAAACAACAGTTATTATATTTCATAGAATGAGCATATTGATATTATCAATTTACCATCAGTAACTTTGAAATAATCACTGCAATTATTTTAAATATGAGAATATGCTTGGGTAAAGAATGGAAACCAAATGGCTGGATTTCACTCATATTGAGAAATAGAGAATGTGTAGTATTGCAATTCAATAATGGAGTATTCATGAATCAAGGTTTTGTACTCAATGAGCAGAAAGTGTTGAAAGTGATTGGAAATCATCAAATTGGTGCTATTTCCTATCATGAAGAACAATCCATAGAAGTAGTAGAAGGAATCGTGGATTTGGATCATGGAAGTCGATTTGAAGGATTGGTATTAGCAGAAAACAAGTTGGGAATTCCATTTGGATATGGTGAAATGTATGATGATGATGGAATATTGGTGTACAAGGGTATAATGATCAATTGGAAACGATTTGGATATGGAACGAGTTATCATAATAATGGATGTATTGAATATGAAGGATATTGGTGTGATGATAATCGATTTGGAATTGGAAAAGTGTATGATCGATATGGTAAATTAGTGAATGAATGTGAATGGTGTAATGGAATTGAATGTGATATTGATGAAAAATATGAAGGAGATGGCTTAGAACCATTGAATATGGGAATGAAACATTTGAAACTGAGTGACAATTGTGTATTGGTTGATTGGGATGTTTCATTGTTGTATAATTTGGAATCAATCGAAATTGGTGATGATTGTTTTGGATCAGTGAAAACATTCCAAATCGATGGATTGAATCGATTGAAAACGATCAAAATCGGTATGTATTCATTCACTCAAAAGATGGATTTCTTTGGTAAGAATTGATCAAAATCATTCCACATATTGAATTGTGAATCATTGGAATCCATTTAAATAAGATCAAAAATAGATAAATCATATAATTTCATTTATGGTTCATTTGTGATTCGAGGTATTGCGCTGATATTGAATATTTGAATGATTAAATCTACCAAATCTACAAACTATATTATTAGGGGATTATTCACTTTGAGGTGAAATAGATGAGTCACAGTTATTGCATATGCGAAGCATGAATGATGCGATACGAAATAATCGATGTAAATCTTAATATTCTGCAAAATCGATTCTTCACAATAAGGTTTCTGTTTTTCTCTTCACGTATCATTGGAAAGTATTATCAAATATAGTACATTAAATATATGTCGAAAAACCAAATCCTTGACATGCCAAACTTCCTATCTTGTTCGGGATAGCTCAATTGAAGTCAATTATAAGTATGGCTTGCCTGATTGTGTATTATTTAAAAATACTCTATTATCTCTCGTCGATCATGTCATAGTCAAGTGATATTTCTTCAGTCCTTGGTGAGCTTATACTGTTTTTAATATTTGTATAACTTTTATTGCTTGATTATCTATCTGTTTCCGACTGATTATCTATACCATTTGAACATCCTCATTCTCTTATGTATTATCGTTTATATTAATTGACTATTTATATTAAATATAGTAAAAAATAAAGATTAAACTCGAATGTTTGTGTAAGAATAAAACTATATTTGACAAATACTAACTAATTCATAGTAATTTTACTCTGCGCTACTCTAATATAAGAAAAGACTTTAGAGGTTTTCACGGACCAATGGTTCTTAGACTTTTAAAACAGAATGTGTATTATATTGGCATGCAAAGAAATGAAATGTATGTTACTGTTATTAGGTTTGCTGAGAAAGCTCAATAAGAATGGATATAAATAATAAAATACATTATCGCTCTGTATTACATGAGAATAAGGAAGTCTGATTCACAGAAGGTTTCAAACAAAAAGGCAATCAAATTATAATTAAAAGGATGATTACCAGACGAAGCAAAGCAAATACACATCTATCTAGATGATTTACTGGTTGCTCTTGACAAGATAAGCAAGAATGGAAGAAACATCTATAAATGAAATCAACTCAACTCAACAAAACAATACTCGAAATTGATTTTGTTCGGATATTCTTCAAAGAGTCAGGTAGATTGGCATTCTTTAGATTAGGAATATCTAAATATTATTATCATTCAATAATAATAATAATCACTTTCCAATGTCACTATACAAGGATCACGGAAACTACATCCTTTAGAACTGATAAATAGTAGATTTGGAAGATCTACATGCAATCATTCGAATTATCTCATTTATACTTCGCATCAGTAATGAGCAGGATTCACTATTTGGCCATCCTTGGAGCGCATAAATACCAAGTTGTATGGATTGTAATGATGGAAGATCTACATCAATCGTTTCATTTGAATTCATTCAATACTTTCCATTATTGTCGATAAGGATCTATGGAATGTCCATTGCCCCAAGAGAATGGACTGCAGATTTGGAAGATCTATGCATTACCCAAATATTCAATATCAGCGCAATACCTCGAATCACAAATGAACTATAAATAAAATTATATGATTTATCTATTATTGATCCTATTTGAATGGATTGTAATTGTGGCAGATTCTTCAATTCAAAGTCGCCAGCAAAATCACTGAAACTATATTCACCAATTTGAATGGATTCCAATGATTCACAATTCAATATGTGGAATGATTTCGATTTATCATTTCCATATCCATTCGTTTTCTGAGTAAACGAATTGTTTCCGATTTTGATCGTTTTCAATCGATTCAATCCATCGATTTTGAATGTTTTCACTGATTCAAAACATTCATCACCGATTTCGATTGATTCCAATGACTCGAATTTGTTCAGATCCAATTCATTCAAATCATTACAACAATTCGAGCATATTAACAAGTCCTTTACTTTCAAATCTATTCCTTTTAATTCAGAACAATTGTGGATTTCAATTCGTCTAGTAGACATATTTGCAATTGGCTCAGTTTTCATTTCACCTGGACTCTCATTCTTCAGTATATTTCGAATGCTTTCGTTCATTCCTTTCACATACCAACCTTCAAACAAATCGATTCCACCTTTCTTTTCTTTGCCATGTTCCCATTCACTTTCTCGAATTGCTGTTCCACTTACTTCGTCTATCAAATATCCCACTCCATTACGTACAAATTTACCATTTTCTATACAATATCCTCCTATATATAGTGGAATTCGATTCAATACTTCAACATTCTGGCTATTTTCATTTTCTTCATTTTCAGCATATTCGATCATTTGGTTATTATCGGGATCAAATTCACGAATGATTCGAATCAATTTGTCTTTTAACCAGTATCCTTCAACCTTCTCTTTACCACTTTCTACATCATATTCAATTCCAAAACCATCTCGATTCATTTCTTCATCAAATCCACCTCGATAGATCACTACATCACCAGCATTACTATCTTCTTTTCCACATTTACATCGAATTGTCATGATCAATCCTTCTTTACTATTTTCGATCCTTCTGCGATCTCCCTCATTTTCAAGGATCGAATTCCAGTTTTCTCTTTGTAATGCTTTACCGTTCTTATACTCTGTTATTCCACCGATTCGTTTACCATTTTTCATCATCCATGCAAGACTCAAGATTCCACGATTGAATAATTGACATCGACCTTCAACTTTACCATTTTTCATTTCACTCAACAAATACTCGTTTGAATGATCTCCTTGATATAGAGTTACTTCATATTCCACTCCATTAATGGCAATTTTCTTCTTTTCCCTGGTAATGTAGTCATTGAGAAAATACCTGGATTCTCTGGTATGTTTTGATAAATCTATATTACTATAGTATTTCTATACACATACTATCAGTTTTACTAACCATTGTATTGGTCTCAAGGTTTTTCTGTAATATTTCGCTTTTCACCAATTATTATTAACGCAATATAGTATTACCTCATATACAGTATCTTCTCTGAACTCATTATACATTTTACGAAGGTGATTCAAAGGAATTTCCTTTCTTTCATTTTCTCAAAGAAAAATGGAGTCCTATTCTATTGAAATATGTGAGGAATATTGACATATAGATTTACCATAATATTACTCCATTTCCGTGATTTACGTACAGGTTATCTTTTGGATAAAGCAATTATTTCTGTAACACGAGACAGTATTTTTCTATTTTGCCAATGCTGTGTATTGATGATTTGAAGGTTCTTCACCGATCTAGGTTCTTATCGGCTATTTAATACTGATAATGGACAGCAAAGTTATTATATTATTATTGATTTCATTTATGTTGCTAGAATTCGTTATTTTCAACAATGCACTATTGGGTGCTCACGCTGAGTTTATTCCCAAATGGTTTTCACTTAGAATGGTTTTTAAATGACATGTGATTGCTGTTTAATAGTTTTTACTGGTATGATGCTATCCATTATTGCTGGCTCACGTAATAAATAGCAAATGCCAATAATGTTATATTTCGCTTTTAATGTATTTATTGTAATCATGTTAAATTGAGTGATCTGTTTCTGTAAAACAATGCACGGTCAGCATACCCATCAATCTAGATTACTGTTCCTCAACCTTGCAGATCTTTTCAAATACATCGCTCAGTGAGGATTCATTAATCGACCAATATGTGATTATATTCGATCTCTGCATATCCATGATGGTTACCAATAACTTGGACAAGTCTACACGATCCTTCATGATTGTGAACGAATAGATGTTTGCTTTCGTTTCCAAAAACTCCACATCTGGGCATATCTTAAACTTCACATACTCCACCGCGTTCCTGATTTCTGGTGCAAATGAGAGCAAAAGCAAGAATCCCTTTCCAAACTTATTCTTCAGCTCCACTTGATCTCCAATGCACTGCAATTCCTGGCTCGTCATGATTGCAATCCGCGTGCACAGAGCATCCGCTTCCTCCATCGAATGCGTCGTAATCAGAATCGACATTTCCTTCTGAACCCGCTTCACAATATCCCAAATCGCAAAGCGCGTTTCGGGGTCCAAGCATGTCTACAGATCATTCCAGAACTCACATTCCCAACCGTCGGTTCATCCAAGAAGAGAAGGCGAGGCTGACTCATTAGAGCCATTCCCAAAGTCAATCGACGCTTCTGTCCGCCACTCAACACCGAGGCTTTCCGCTTAAAAACATCGTGTGAGAGACCCACAACCTCCGCTTTTTCCTTGCAGAACCCTTCGATGAGATTTCGATTTGTGTGATGAAGTCTGGCCACAAGAGTCAAATGCTCCTCCACGGTCATATCATCGAAGAACGTGTCGAACTGAGGAACCACTGCGATCAATTCGCGAAGACGTTTCACATCGGCTCCATCATATCCAAAGATCTTCATTTGACCCATGTTTAAATTCAGATTGCCGGTCATGATATTGATCAATGTGGTCATTCCAGCTCCATTCGGTCCCAATAATCCAAACACATCGTTATCACGAATCGCAAAGCTGATCTCTGGGAATACGCGCTTACCACTTCTACAACATTCATTTTCCTCTCTCCACAACGTACTTGCCGAAGAAATACTTGGAAACTCGACTGACAATCAGACTGAGGTTTTTACGATCATCCGGAGTTTGGACGTTGATAAGCGAATCAGTCAGTTCTCTCTCCTGCTTTACACTCTCATCGCTGATCTCCGTCTTGGAGTCTGGTTCCTTCTTTATCGATGAGCCTCGTTTCTTCTGATAGTACTATTCATGATCCCTTTTGCTCATTCTATTCCTACGCGATCGAGAGTGATCGAGAAATCTTGCGAGAGCCACATGATAAAATACGACAAGAAGACGAATAGAATCGTCGAGATTAAGGAGTAAATGAATGCTTCGTTACAGAGCATACGACGCTGCAAGGAGGGACTGACAATGTATTGAGTGACAATCATCATGAAGGATCCAGGCAGCATCGCAAAGAATAAGCTCGTATTACCATCAGAGTTGAATAGCAAAGCGCCAATAGCATTGATAAAAATGTTCACAGTCGTTGCAAGCGAACTACAACATGGAGAGAATCGAAGAGATGTATGGTGATGTGAAGCAACAACTAAATAAAATGAAAAACGACAAGCAATGACTGCAACTCCACAGAAGATACCAGATCGCCGTACCTGTGATTCTGAGAGAGTATTTCTTGAAGGACACAAAGAAGAGAATGTATCTAGATTCATATAGAACGAGAAGGAAAACATGATCATGAAAATGAGTAAGAATAACGTGTAGAAAATTAGAAGACTAGTAACATAGTGATAAGATCGAACACCATTGATATAAAGAATCGAAAGGCAATTGTTGGCACGATCATTCACAATTCGATAGATAACGAAAGCGAAAGAATCATAATGGAATCAATGGGACAATTAGATTGCAATAAAAACTAAAATTCCAATAGTGCCGATGAATCATAAGTATTGAAATAGAATATGCTTATGAAATACCAATGAACAAATCGATGTATGAATAATAATGTAATGAAACATTGTACAATAATGAAGAACTGTGACAAAACTATTATAAGTAGGATAATACCAAAGAATACAGGTGTTTGGATTATACATTATGTGATTGTCTATTTTGGTTTATCATTTCATTTTGGAGTGTATTGAATTTGGAGATAATTGAAAGTGAAACAAAGTATGTATGAATGAAACCTTATACTTTACAATAATAATGTACCTCAAAAAAAGAAATGTTTGCTTGCAAGTATAGAATAACTGATGTCGTTTACGAGATATAATTGCCCAAACAACGCTCTGTTTGTTGATCCATAGAAGCGACTGCTGGTTAATATTGAGAAATCAAAAGTGTTAGGCTTTGTGACTATAACTGGTTGAATATTCTTTTGGTTGGTTGTGTTTGTTTTGATTACCTTGATTCTACTGGAATCAGAGGATTATTGCGTCTGACGTGATGAACGGTAGGAAAGTGGAAAAATAGGAGAGAGATGGAAGGAGAGAAATTGTAAATAGAGAGATTAAGTGAGAGATAGGATTCGATGTGACTTGTATTGAGGATCGCTCTTTTTTCATTATGAATGAATCATTTGTCTATCATTCCGATTGGAATGGCGGTTCATTCCATTAAGGTATTGCATTGTAAAAAGCGTATCTTGGATGAATTGAATGCAAATGACTGTAGAATTGACCAAAATCGAATAATCAGGAAAAATATAAAAAAAGCAGTGTTGAATGAATAATGACATTTGAAATTGAAATTCCAAAAGTCATTTCAGACCTACATTAAAAACGATAGGAAATGAATGACTGAATAATCTTCGAATTGGACGAGTTGTCGATTTTCACACTAAATGGATTCGATCCAAATGTGATTGACAGCAGTGGCTCGCCATTCTCTACCACAAACCGTAGAAACTGTAG
Organism: Blastocystis hominis; assembly: GCF_000151665.1. Classification (NCBI taxonomy): domain Eukaryota; class Bigyra; order Opalinata; family Blastocystidae; genus Blastocystis; species Blastocystis hominis. The sequence continues at coordinate 400,459 of NW_013171819.1, forward strand.
AAATGGGTTGTATAATAGGAGTATTTGTTACTCGAATGGGATATGAGGAGTCGGACAAGATCTCCCGGTTCAACATTTCTGAATCAAATGGCTAGTTATTCATATATGTGTTAATCCCATTGCATACGAATAGGTAGTTGGTGTGTGAGAGAGAAATCGTTGTGATGTTTGAATGGAAAGCGGATTGGATGGAATTGCGGGAGATTGATGAATAAGACGGTGTGAATTAGTTGACAAATAGTGAAATCGCTTGAAAAGCAATGGATGTTCAAGGGTTGTAGTGTTGAAACAATATAGAATGGTCGTGCCGTGAACTGTGATGTGAAGAAAGGATTGTTTGTGACAATCACTGGATCAAAGTTATTGGTTCCTATAAGATAATGACTTTACTAGAATTTTGGATGATGTATTTGGTCATAGGGAAAATAATGATAATATAGACTATTTACACAAAGTGGAGTGAACAACGAAATCCTTGCTTCATAACATGATTTCACTATGATATCATAAATATACAACCTATACAGACATAGTAGACAACAAAATGGACTTTTCCATTCTGAGTGTTTCCAAACAATCCTGATATTATAAATATTATAAATATCTATACCTCCGAACTATCTTAACCACAAGAATGTGAACAAAATGATGCGAAACACAAGTGAGTACTTCACTTGGAAATCTTGGATCCAATGTGTATATGGTAGCACTCTATCATAATTTTTAAATATGAAGAATACTTAGGTGTAAGGAAACAAACTGATCTCTCTGTTTTCTTCATAAATTCTTTATATTTGGCTACAAATTACGGATTCAAAGAGTAGAGGCTAAGGATATGTGATTATAAATAGGTAGAATGGAAGAACTTAAGGGAAGCGAATTTCTCCTGGACGGTTACATAACGCTTGGTGAAGCAAAGAAAACCACTATTGGCGGCTGCAAGTATAGCCTCCAATATTATCAAGGCGATCACGAGGATGAATACACGTTGACAAAAGCTGGGAAGGTTTGCCTATTCCAAAATGGCATACTAAAAATGTACTACGAGTTGGATGCGAACGAAAATCAAATCGGTGACTTCATCCCGTAAGAAAAAGGATGCGTCGCTTTTGTGCAGTCCTTTGACGATATCTGGGACAGAAAGAATTTTCATCGTATTATAAACCATGTCCGAGGCGAGCGAATGGAAATCTATTCGTATGCGAGTGATCACCTGATTTATCACGGTGAATTCAATGAGAAGCGAGAGAGGGAAGGATGGGGCATCCAATATGACGAAAAAACGGGTGTCATGCTGCTTGAGGGAATATGGAAGGGGAACAAGCTGGTGGAGATCATCCGCAAAATCGAAGGAGCCATTATGATCGAGTTCAAGCGAAGCGGGAACAACACCATCGCTTCGAATCGAATTCCCCTGTTTGTGGGTGAATTCGTTTATGATGAATCGAAAGAATCGTTTCTTCGAAATGGTTGAGGATACTGGATCGATGAAAAAACTCGGATTGCTACTCGCGAAGTGGAATGGAAAGATGGAGTGGAAGTGAGTGGAAGAGATCTCTATGATGGATGGCATATTCATTCATTCATTCACTCACTCAATATTACTTGTTTATTTAATACTATTGCTATGTTAATCACATTGCATTTTACATTGTTTTGTTGATCAAATAGAAAGCAAGGTTTTCATTCATAGGATTCATGGATTCCATCCATTATCATATTATTCAATCGATTGTTTTGTTTAATGATACTATGATTCCTATTCACCATTTCAATCTATGAACCACATTCCTTTCTCTGCAATATCATTCTTTGTACTCAATATGGATGATCATTGTGACAGAAGAGAATCGAAGTATCAACAGAGAATCAATACAATAAACCACTTGTCAAATAGAAATGATGGATTTTGCATTCTGCATACTACTGCCATACTCTCTATTACGAATCTAACCATTCCAACAGTATTCACTATTGTGAGTTCGATTGATGCAAAACAAAATTAACAACCACATAATTGATATATTTTGAAGAGCATACATCCATTATAGACTTAATAGAACAGCCATTCTGACAAGAGAGAGTAAAGGTGATCAAAATGCGTAATAATTTACATATATAGCTATAAGTATCTGAATTAAAAACACAAAAATAAATGAATAGATAGAAATGCACCGAAATAAAGAAAAATAGAAATGGGTGGAGAAAATGAGATTTTATCTTATGTATTCTAGTTTGTAACACAGCAGCATATCAAAGACATACACAATAATCCATGACGTGTGTTCTATCGAGAAATAATGAAACAGATTTTGTTTCCAAAAAAACGTTTTACCATATTTTTCCTCATTTCCATGCAAAACATTGCTGATTTTGTCAATTCTGCTATTAGTAACTATCATATTGATAGTTCCATTATTCAAAATGTACAGGGATGCTTGGGCAAAAAATGGAAACCAAATGGATGGATTTCACTCATTTTGAGAAGTAGAGAATGTGTAGTATTGCAATTCAGCAATGGAGTATTCATGAATCAAGGATTTGTGCTCAATGATGAGAAAGTGTTGAAAGTGTTTGGAAATCATCAAATTGGTGCTATTTCATATAATGAAGAACAATCCATAGAAGTAGTAGAAGAAGGAATCGTGGATTTGGATCATGGAAGTCGATTTGAAGGATTGATATTGGCAAAAAACAAGTTGGGAATTCCATTTGGATATGGTGAAATGTATGATGATGATGGAATATTGGTGTACAAGGGTATAATGATCAATTGGAAACGATTTGGATATGGAACGAGTTATCATAATAATGGATGTATTGAATATGAAGGATATTGGTGTGATGATAATCGATTTGGAATTGGAAAAGTGTATGATCGATATGGTAAATTAGTGAATGAATGTGAATGGTATAATGGAATTGAATGTGATATTGATGAAAAATATGAAGGAGATGGCTCAGAACCACTGAATATGGGAATGAAACATTTGAAACTGAGTGACAATTGTGTATTGGTTGATTGGGATGTTTCATTGTTGTACAATTTGGAATCAATCGAAATTGGTAATGATTGTTTTGGATCAGTGAAAACATTCCAAATCGATGGATTGAATCGATTGAAAACGATCAAAATCGGTATGTATTCATTTACTCAAATTAAATCATCACGATGGGAATATAAAATAGCAAACAATAATTCGAAATCATTCTACATATTGAATTGTGAATCATTGGAATCCATTCAAATTGGTCAATATAGTTTCAAAGATTTTGCTGGAGACTTTGAATTGAAGAATCTGCCACAATTACAATCCATTCAAATTGGCACAATTGGAAGTGATTCATGCAATTTCTGTTATAGTTCATTTGTAATTCGAGGTATTGAACTGATAATGAATGTTTGGGTAATGAATAGATCTTCCAAATCTACAATCCATTACATTAGGTGATGAAGCATTCCGTGATTCCACATTAACAAAAATGGAAAGTATTGAATGAATTGGATTGAAATGATTGATGTAGATCTTCCATCATTACAATCCATTCAACTCGGTAATTGTGTACTTCAAGGAAGATGGGGTAATTCTTGTTCATTGAGACTTCGAAGTAATAATGAATTGATTGGTTATGATTTGTTTTGTAGATCTTCCAAATCTAACATCAATAACTTCTGTAAATTATAGTTTCCTTAATTATCGTTGGGTGACATTGGAAAGTATTTCTGATTACTAAATATTGATAGTATTTAGATATTCCAAATCTTCAAAATGTCAACCTACCTCGTTCATTCTGGAGTGTTCGATCGAAATCAATTTCGAGTATAGTTTGATTGATTTGATTTGATTCATAGATGTTTCTTCCATTCTCGCTGATCTTATCAAAATCAAGCATTCAATCGATAATATTGATTTTGATTTGATTTGATTTGTTCAGTGATTCGTCATTGTTTAGGAACATTTCCATTGATTGATTGATTGATTGTTTGTTTGAAACCGATTCTTGATCACAATTCATGATTCTATAATTATCAAAATATCAATCCTGCCTGATTATTATGATGTTCTTCTTTACCATTTTAACAATGATACTCAATTATGATTGTTGTTTCAATCAATCAATCAATCTATCAATCAATCATTGTTTTCGATCATCATTATTATCATTATTATTATTACCAATGACCCAATGATCACATATTGAACATTCACAAATGATGAATCCAATCTACCAATAATAATAATAATAATAATAATAATAATAATATACAAATGATGGTTTGAATAGGTTTGAACTAGGATTTGTTCAATATTGATAGGAAACTGCTTGCTTCGAATAATCATCATCATAATAATAATCAGGAATAATAAGATTGGATTTGATAGTAGTAATATGGAAATGACGAGAAACGCGCGTGGTGACCTTGGTCGCCTTTTCGGCCATAGATGCCCTTCCGACCCCCTCAACTACAAGCCGTCCCCCCAAAGTCACCCCTCAAACCCCATCTACCATTGCTCACTGTAGTGTACTTGGCTTTTTTAACCTTTATGAGAAATAAAAATCGAAAAAATAACCTTAGCCTGCCTTGACTACCTCGAGTACCATGGCGCATAAAGCACGAAAACATTTTCGACCATTTTCTGCCAATTTGGTTATTGTCTGCCCTTTATATAATGGTAAAAAGAGAAAGACCATGCACTACTCCATGCTTATTCAAGGCTCACCTACCAACGGCTCATTCACTTGGATCAACCCGTACAAGTACAAGAATCCTTACATCACTTCCATGACTGTCCTGTTTCGACCCAAGGATGCCCAGGCCATGTTCAACAATGTGGACACGACGAATGTGATTACTAACAGCAATGATGAGACTGTGACAATCCCTGCTGGTTATTACACGATCAGTGAGATCATTGCCTTGCTCAATACCATGACCGATACTACATTCTCGATATCGACGAACGCCTCGTCGTTCGGTTGTATCTGGATTCAGTCTCCACACACGATTGACTTCACAGATGCACCTGACATTCGTGAGATCCTCGGCTTAGATGGACGAACTGTCATTCTACCTGCTTCGTTCAGTGGATCGAACGTGATTGATATCACGCGAAATCGCCAAGTGATCCAGGTCTACTCGACGATCGTGCGATCATCAGACCTGAAGATTGCCAACCAGAACAACAACCTGCTCACCACGATGATCATTGACGATCCAACGGCTGACTACGTGCGAACTGTGGAAGACGTGTGCATTCCAATGATCACTCGGTTGGATCAATTGATGTTCGTGTTCCGCGATATGGATGGAAAGATGATGCGACTGAATGGCGAATTCTAACTCCAGTTGACGATTGAGGACGTGATGGAGGAAGTGCCTTCATCGATTGCCTCTGCGAACCAGTTCTCAATGATCGAAGTGTTCGGTAATACTACGAAGTAAGTGAATCTGGACAATCCTCTGTCGTTCGACCAGTGTTACATCTCGTCTGTGTCGTTGTATACGGACTTCGTGTTGCACAACGTACCGATTGATCAAGTGGTGCCAATCAATGCTGGCGCTACGATTCAAGAGATCGCGATACCACGCGGTGCATACGACATCGAAACGATCATTGCAAAGCTGAATGCAAGTGATGCCCTGTTCGAATTGGTGTATAGCGGTGAGAATGCGTTCCACATCACGGTAGATCACTTCTACATGATCGATTTCACGAATACACCAGAGATCAGATCGATCCTCGGATTTGAATCGGACATCTTGGTGAAAGGAGTGGATAACCCGAAGCGCTACTACATGTCTTCCTCGTGTAATCACGTGGTTGTTACTGATGGCAGGGAATCGCATATGTTGACATTGCCTGTCGGTTACTACACGTTCAGCGAGTTCATCGAGGCTGTCGGTGCTGAAATGGTGAAAGTGCTTCCTCTCGTGTCAATGACAATCGAGGATGATCATATACGCTTCAATGTCCAAGCAGACGGATGGTATTTCGATCGATCCAGTGTTGACACGACGATCGATGGTTTTGGTTGGACTCTGGTTCAAACTGGCATCAACGGTACGCAATCTGTGCATCGAACGACCAGTGGAAGCTTCCTTCAACCCTGAAAGCGATTCCCCACCTGATATGACGAATGATCAAGGTATTGGTGGTCATGCATACATAGGATCAAACACCTTTATTGCGTATGACTGGAAAATGCGTACGAATGATAATCGGTTCCTGCTAAAGCCTCTCGCGACATACACGATGCGTTTAGCTGATGGTTCAGTACTCGACAGTGGTGAATTCTACATAACGGACGATACGTCTACCCCGATCAAGATGAATACTATTACAACCACATGTTTTAATGAACTCAATGCTCGATATGCGAGTGCTATGGAACTACCTCCATCTCACCAGAATGCGATTGCGTGGACGGTGAATGACAATAGAGAAAGCATGTCATGGACTGCGAAGGACTATGCACCAGAATTGGAATTGCATATCACATCGGAAAATACAGGTGACTTGGTGTCATCGAATGGTTCTTCGATCGGACCTTGGTATTCCAAGGATAGTGTATATCACACGAGAGTGTTTATCGATACGACGAATTTTATACTTGGAATACGTGGATATGGCGAAAGACCTCTCACAATCCAACGAGGTCATTATAGCGCTATTGATATCGTGAATATGATCGCTAATGTGATCAATAAGATATATGTAGATGCATCTCTCGGAGGGTACTTGGTATATGTCATTGCAGATAATGGTGGTCGAGTACGAATGGGATGTCGAAATGGTACAGAACCACGATTCATATTGTTTTGTGATAATCCATGTTTCAAGATTATACCCGGACCATACGCTGAACCAGGTGGTGTGCATCTGTCTTGTTATTTCGAGTTTTATCGCAATTGCTACATCAGAATGCCCGAGTTGACATCACCTTACGAGTTTGCGATGGCAAATATCGATGGACTGAATGCGACGAATATGATCAAAGGTAGTACATATTCCGATCGTGCTGTGTCGATCGAATTCATACAACCGACACGTGTTACGTATGTGAGGAATGATGAAGTTGTTGTTCCATCATTGAATACCTTCGTTGACTGGGAACAATCTGAGTCGTACATGACAAATACGACGATTCGCTTTCCGTACGGAATGATGACACTAGACAATAGTGCTGCTGAGACTGATATCACGTACACAGATGACATTCAGACATTCACGTGGACCATACCATCACGACTGACACAGGCTGACATGATATGGCGCTTGAACCAATGTTTTGACTCGGCTGCACTGAACATACGATGGAAAGCTGAGTCAGATGGGTACTACATTCACGCTGACTACGTGTTCTCGTTGAGTGGTAACCTGAGAACCATAGTTCCCGCTTCAGGATCGCAATCGCATACATGGCGTATCCCTTTCGACGATGGTGTGTACTATGCCAACAATGGTCCGATGGTTGCCGAGTATCCTGTCGATATCACGAACGGTCTATCGAACATACAGCTGTATTGCAACATCGTGAAAAGCAAGACGATACCACTGCTTGCGAATGTCCCGATGGACAGCCTGTACAAGAACTACTTCTACAAGAACCGCATGTTGGTACCATGTTCTGAATTGCTTGATCGCATCGTGTACGAATTGAAGGACGAAAATGGTGACCCGCTATCGTTCATTGGGAACGTGTACCTGCTGATCGGCTTTACCGTAGTCAATAAATGAATCTAGTGTTCAACATTGCTCGAACGTACGAACATGAATTCACGAGTAACAATCTCATCAAAAGCGACATGGTAATCGATCGGATATCGATGAAAGGCGATTCGACTGGCACCTGTCTTGTCCTTGATCGAGTGAACAACATGCAAGAACGACTACAGTCTCCGTTGGTTGTATTGAACGAGGAGTACACGGAGAATGCGCACATGAACGTCGTGGTACCCAAAAGTCGCAAATGGTCATTCTCATTGACCGATAAGACCGGTGCAACGATTGCCTTACCAATGCCGATTACTGTGTGCATTCACTTCCATGTTCTCCAAAGTAAATGAGTCATAATCGTGCACTGCCGGTGAGTGTGATTAACCACAATACAGTAATTCCGAAGAACAACGAACGATACCATGAAACGTTCAACACAGTGATCATGCCTCGTGACCTTGTGTACAAGATCACTTCGATTACATGCAAGATCGATACAACGTCTCTCTGGAACATTCGTGCAATTAATGTTGTGAAGATTCAAATGCTGTCAGGGTTTGAAATGGTCTACAATGTCGGTCCTGGCTACTACTCGATTACCGAGTTATGCCGTGCGATAGCCGATTCCATCCAGGTAGACGATGTTAACCGAGCACACCTGAACAGTGACGTGGCGACCGCTGTTGACCTTAGTGGCGCATCTGATTACACGAGTATTCTCAAGTTGAAAGGTATCGTTGAGGCAGGCATGGTAGCGAGTGAACCCTACGACATCACAAACGGCATGAGTGTGATCCGAGTCTACAGTAGTAACAATGCTCAAACATTCGGTCTGAAGAGTCCGCTGATCGATAACCTGATTCATGTATCGATGGGACTGAAAAACATGATCACCTGGGACAACCTATCGATCGATGTGATTGAACAAACGAACCTGGATTCCATTGATTGGGTACTGACAGATGCGAATGACCGTCCGATCTCATTGAATTCGAATGTGTACATCTAATTCACGATTTCGTGCTATACCCCTTCAGTAAGGTATTCAAGAAGATAGATAGATAGATAGATATCAATGTCTATCTTCTATATACATATATCTATATCTGAAAAGTAATAGTTTGATTGTTGCCTCCAACAAATAATCAGCCAGATATGTCTCACAGCTTGATATTGGACAACTACTCATTCCCATAGAGTCCATTCTTATGGATTTTAGCTTTATCATCAACAATACTGATATCACTATTAGTGAGTAATTCTATTCATCCTAATGAGTTGGGAACCAAAGCATTTCACTTTCATCAACCAACTCAAACAGCAAGTATTATGTATACTATTGTTATTCATGCTCGTAATAGAACAACATTGTGAATCACTTTGTATCCCTATTGAAGTGGTGTACAATTCGATCCTTCCTTTAAATAGGAGATATTCTGCATTATTTGGCAGGTGGGGGATACTATATGGGTTAGAATAAGGGATAGTATTCTCTGGCAATATAACAATCTCTGATAGGTTCAGAGTACATCAAAACGACAAAAACTGCACACCAACTATCCAAAAACCTAGAAACAGTGGAATATGAATATACCTCTATTTGTTCGTATAAAATATATTATGTATTCTACCTTATTTTGCTCAGTTCTTCAACGACACACCCACCTTTCTCACAAACTCTACTATTCGATTCTACTATACACATATCACATATTATTTATATAAATGATAACTCAAAAACTGTTTATCGCTAGCTTTTCCATTTTCATTCCTATCATCATATTCTACATACCCTATTTCTTTCTATCCCATCTATATAAAATTCCAAATGAATAGAACGAAAAACAAAACGCTTCCACTGGAAACAACACTCTTCGATCTATTCATTCCACAATATCCCATTTCCGCTCATCTCCTTTCACTTCACAGTAAAAACAACTCCCTCCCTATTCGAAATCTATTCTTCCACTCATACCCAATTTCAACACTATTTTCACAATTGCACAATTCCTGTCTATTTTTGAAATCATTTGTTTTACAATAAAAGCTATTAGCTTCGTCTTACTGGGTTTGAATGTATTCAAAATTTGGAATTGGACTTGTATGCCCTGTCTTTTGTTTTGTTTTCGGACTTCTATGTGTTTTTGTGTGTTGTGTTATGGGAGTGTAAGTATTGTAGCTGGGATGGGTTCTGTCCTCAAGTTGGTGTGTTTGAAGAAGCTAGTGTAGTGTGCGCTATCGTTACTTTGACTAAACTGTGTGTGTGAGATATGCATCGTGAACGCATTCAATACCATAATGGCGGTGGATCCTGGTTCCATTTTTGCTGTGTGGAGTGTGTTCCGAGTGAGGAATTTCTATACTTCAAACTGTGCAACATGGCGAACCCATTCATGCCATATGCGACCGCGGATACATGAAGATAACTTGCAACGTGGGAGGTATCTGGTACAGGCACGACGTTCTTGCCTAGGATATTTGTTCTGTTTCTCGTATTTTCATTTTCATATTGTGAGGTGGTAGAGTGTGGTAGAGAGAACGGATTTGCGATGAGTGAAAGGGCAAACTATGGGAGCAAGAGCTGTAGGTTAGTAGAAGCGGAGCGTGTGTGGAACTTGGGAGAATGGGACAAGAAGGCGGAGTATGCGAACTGCTGTGGGTACGGTCCTCGCCTCTGATTGATGCGAGCCGAGTAAATTGGAATGGGCAGTGGGAGCAGGCGAGCAGGCGAGTTCCAAGACGGTGCAGTTGTGCATTTGTGGGTCTGTGGAGCATGGGAAGGTGGAGGTGTGCGATGGTGCGGGCGTGTGGGAAGTGGTGGAATGGAAGAGAGGTGAGGTGCGTGGCGGTGGTGTGCCCTGCGGACGAAGCGGCGGGGTACCCGGAAGGGCACTTGGGGCAAGTGTTGGATACGAAGTGCGATGTGGACTAGTGGGGCATGATCACGGATGGGTGCAACGCCTATCAGCAGTGGGAATCGATCGATCGATAGGGGACGGGCTCCTGCCAGCCCATCCTGCCGATGCTGCGCTGCGCTGCGCTGCGTGGCGGGCGATGGGGCGAGGGACGTGGCGCTGTGGACGATGGGAGATGGGAAGCAATCCACGATGTACTGCACGAGCAATGTGGGCGTGGGCGAGGTGATGAACGACCCATTCGAGCCCATGAACATCCACATCGTGTTTGAATTGGCCGAGGCCACGTTCTCCTATCCCACCACCGCGATCTCCATCTCCGACTACACCATTGCCTTCGCCTTCGCCTTCGCCTTCGCCTTCGATGGCTCCTTCCCGCGGTTCTGCGAAGGCACGCACGCTCTACATCAATGCCAACAGGTTGGTGTCCCGAAACGGCCTCCCCTTCCCCGCGGAAACCCTCATCGCGACCTTCTCGACCCGCGCCGGCGTTCGGTTGGCGTTCGGTTGGCGTTCGGTTGGCGTTCGGTTGTGGCCTGCTCGCATTGTGGAGAGCGCGATTGGTATGAGGGAAGTGGAGTAGGCGCAGCGCAGCGCAGCGTGTCTGTGCAGATGGAGGTTCCCTGGAGCAGTGGCATCTCCGATGAAGCCCCGATGGATGGCCTTGATGGGCAGCAATGTGCAGAGCCAGTTCTTCGAGACGCGCTCCGTGTTGGTGGCGGGCGCCATTGTGAACAGCGTGATGGCCATCAGCTGGCGTGTCCGCAAGGGCGCCTCCTGGTCCGCCTTCGCGTCCTTCTCCGTCTACCGCCCCGTCGTGCTGCTGCCTGCCTGCCTCCCTCCCTCCCTCCGCTCGCGCCCGTCGTGCTGCTGCCGCCTTCGAAGCCACGCAGGTGCGCTGGGTCTGGTGGTGGTGCGAGCTCTTCGTGCAGGCCTTGGTTGGCTCCCACTCCCAGCTCTTCGCCGCCGACGCGCTCCTCCAAGAGGGCGACGTCCAGCAACCCGAGCTCTCTCTCTCTTTAGCTCTCTCTCTCTCTCTCTCGATGCGTGTGTGGCCTACTGGGTGCGCGTGGCGCTGTGCTCCGCCGCGTGCTCCATCCTCTCCGAGGCCTCCTCTCCCATCACCCTCGCCGCGTATGTCGTCGCGCCCGGCGCGGTGCAGAACCTCGAGGTGGCCGCGCTCTCCTCGACCTCGCTGCGCGTGCAGTGGGCAGAGCCGGCGGAGCTGGGCGGCGCCAGCATTGGGTACTACGTGGTGCGACGCTCGTGGATGGCGTCGATGGCCGTGATCCAGAGCGAGAGCGAGAGCGAGAGCGAGAGCGAGGTCGCCAGCACGAACTGCTTCCTGGACCTGCAGAGCGTGCAGAGCGTGCAGAGCGTGCAGAGCGTGCAGAGCGTGCAGCACGCGCCCATCTATCTGAGCGTGGCCGCGTTCACCGGGTATCTCTCCCGCCAAGAGAAGATCCCCGCGGTTCTGTATGCAGTGTGTGTGGAATCAGGCGGAGGGCATTGAGTGGGACTGTGCGATGGCGATTACCGGATCCTTCCATGATCTCTGCACCGCCACGTGCGAGCTTCGCGCTCCCGCGACTTCCTCCTTCCTCCTTCCGCCGAACCGTCTGGTTCCCCGCGGGACGCGATGTGTGGGACGTGTTGGAGGGTGGGATCCCCGCGACTTCCTACACGCTGGAGTGCGTCCCGAGCGAAGTGGGCAGTGCCGAGTGGATGGGCAGGCAATTCGGAGTGTCCACGATGGCCACGTCGGAATTCGTTGGGTGTTGGTGGTGGACGGCGAGCCAACCTCCTCGCTCACCGGTTCGCTCTGGGTGTGGGTGTGGGTGTGGGTGTGAGTGAGCAGGAATCTGGTGGGCGATGGGGTGGGGTCCGTGGCTCCCTACGAAGGTGTGCAGAGTCGACCGGGCTCTCTGGATCTCTTCCTGTCCAACTGGGCGCAGAACGCCACCGTGGTCTCCGTCACCCAGCCCCTCCGCCTCCGCCTCCGCTTCCGCTTCCGCTTCCTCTTCGCCTACGACGTGACCGGCGCGCTCATCCGCGCCCACCTCGTCGATCACGCCTGGTGCGCCGTGGGTCGCGATGTTTCCACGTTTCCACGATCCAGACCGATTTGGCAGTTGCTGAGAGAAAGAGAAAGAGAGAAATGGTTGCGGTGTTTGGTTTGGAAGATGGATGGATGGATGGATGGATGGATGGAATTGTAGAGATGTGGAATGGTTGAAGCGTTGTAGGATTTGAATGAAAATCGAAAATGTGTTTAGGAAGGAAAGAAAATGTAGATTTAGAGTGTGTAGGGTGTTGGAATGATTTAGAAACATGAACAGAATAATCCAGAACGAGGAACCAAACGACTCTAGTTGATAATAATAATAATAATAGAGTGCTGTGAGTTGATAGTTGATTTGCTAGCATTGTTCTAATGATTCTACTGCATCTACCGAGAACATATTGTTTTAGAACACAGCAGCAATACACATAATTGTAATATCTCAATGACTTTCTACTGTTACCACTCATTACATAAGCGAAATAATGGATTGAAAAGAGGATTGTAATTCCATCGTATTTGAATGACATGTTCGAGTGTGGTTGGGCATTGTTGGGGAGATCAAATAAAGTAGGGCTTAGCAAAACGAAAGGCTCATCTAGCCAAACCTCCACTTCCAACACCAAGATGCAACCCACACAACAGAGTAGCCAAGTGTGAACAGTGATTTCTTCCTTTTCGATTGATTCCACACACTATCATTTCGATTCTCTAGATATCGAATGAATAGCTATCAATCAATTTAAAGGAAAACAATGAATAACTGACTGATTGGATTGCTTGTAGAAGTTGATGCACATCATAATTATCAATGTGTGCATGTTACACAACGACAGACTGAGCTGTAGAATGAGTTTACTGTTAGTAGGAAGAAATGTGATTATTACTGTTTCAAAGATAATAGGAATTCGATTATAAGCACGAATCAAACGAATTGACTTTGTAGAGACATAATTTAGAAGTGAAACACACTGAGGGAAAGTGAGTGACAAATTATGTACAATCTATGCACAATCAATACGAATACCTATAATTATAAACTATGAACATTATGCGAATCAAAATATATGTAGAAATAAGACTGGAAGACAATTGGTCATAGAAACATTGAAAATTATATATATTACGTATAGAATAACCAACTCATTTGATACAAGCATGGATAGCACACATAATCTTGGTCAACACCAGAAAAAGGCTGTTTTCTACAGTTCATATGAACAATTTTCTAGTCTAGAAATATAAGATGAGGGTAGATGTGGAATTTATGGAAAATACACGAAGTCCATTTGGAACCAACAAAACCCACAATTTGGACATTTTCCAGACATTATAGGCAATTCCTTCGAAGCAAATCGAAAGTGTCTTAACCAGTTGGATAGACAAGCCAAAGTAAAACTATTCTTGAGCCCTATTATTTCGGTGGATTATATTGAGATAGCGAAATACACTATTGAAACTGTTTTCTACTGTGCTCCTTTAGAACTAGCTACAAAGCTCTGATAACACCAATAATAGTGTTATAAGTACAGAATAGCTTAGGAAATCTTGTTTCAAAGACACTCTATTCTCAAGTGTTCAGGAAAACAATAACACATTCCAAATAGCGTTCTTCACTTCTCATATAATTGTATAGGCTATTAAAGTGTGTGAATACCCAACCAAAAATAACAAAGCTTCCCAAAATAAACAATGGAATGTATTTTGGAATTGCAATGATTCGACATAATTCCTATCGAATGCTCCACCACTCAATTGATAATGGTTCATTTTTGAATATTCACTTTGAAAATAGCAAGACAAATTTGATAGAAGAAATATGAAAAATCGAGAAGCAAATAGAACCACTTTTGTTGGAATTTGAGAAGCAGGCTTTTCTAGCTCAACTTATACCGTGTATACATACTCCTAAATTTCCAATAGAAAAATAGAATTGTGTTTCGGTGATATTTAAACTGGATATTAAACTGAGTGTGCTTTTGGATTTTCTCATAATTTTTTTTATTTTGGTCAAATAAAATGGTTGAAGAATGTATTGTGTTATCTTCCATGCTAATGAATAGCCTACTTGACTGAAGTTCGCTTCACCGAGTATCTGCTGGATGGATACGGTACGCTCGGCCACCCTGAAACCCTGGTCAAGGGTGGAATCAAATACACTGTTCAGCGATTCCAGGGAAAGCACAAGAACGAATTTCTATTGCGCTCAGAAACTGGTGATGTGTATCTGTTTGAAAATAACGTACTGAAACAAGAATGGAAGGAGGACGAGAATGGAAAGAAATCGGAGGAGTTTATTCGATACAAGAATGGTCGAGCCGATTTCAGTCAGCGATTCGAGTATATTTTGGAACAAATGAACAACAAACGTTTTGTTTACCACAAGAAAGGACTTCGAATGGAAATCTGGTCAGTCCAAACGGGGCATTTGCTGTATCACGGAGGGTACAACGAAAGACGAATGAAAGAAGGCTGGGGTATCGAATACGATGAAGAAAGCGGAAATGTGGCTGTGGAAGGGATGTGGAGCAAAGGAGTATTGAAAGAAGTGATTCGATGTTTCAATGGAGATACGATGACCGAATTGAAGCGAAACGGAGCAGATAGCTTGGATCCAACGAAACGAATTCCGATCTATGTGGGTGGATTTCGCTATGATGAAGACAATGAACGATTTATTCGTGAAGGGAAAGGATGTCTGATTGATGGAAAGACTGGAATTGCCACTCGAGAATGTGAATGGAAAGATGGAAAAGAAGTGAGTGGAGTGAAACTGACTGATGGATGGTACGATCCAAAATTGAGGTAGGGTTTATCAACAGCCATGATTCCTAGACCTGATTCTGTGCCTGCTCCTGCTCCTGCTCCTGCTCCTGCTCCTGCTCCTGCTCCAAAACGCGAAGAACCTGCTCCTCTTCGATTCAGCGTCACTAGATCTACAAAATGGACCGATGTGAGTTTGCAAGTGACCGATTTGAAGATTTCATCGAATTGCTGTAACGATTTGAATGCACTGGATCTGAATCGATTCGAGTGGCTACGATCTATCGAAATCGGCGATGAATGTTTTGGATCAGTGAGAACATTCAAAATCGATGGATTGAATCGATTGAAAACTATCAAAATCGGAAGCAATTCATTTACTCAAGTGAAACAAGAGTGGTTTGAGCAACTCCACACCACTGGAGAATTGGATTCTAAGGTCAACAACCAATCGAAATCATTCCACATATTGAATTGTGAATCATTGGAATCCATTCAAATTGGTGAATATAGTTTCAGTGATTTTGGAGGCGACTTTGAATTGGAGAATCTACCACAATTACAATCCATTCAAATTGGTGTAATCGAAAGTGAATCATTCAATTTTAATTCCAGTTCGTTTGTGATCAGAGGTATTGATATGATATTGAATATTTGAATGATGCATAGATCTTCCAAATCTACAATCCATTACATTAGGTGATGATGCATTCGAGTATTCCTTATCAACAATAATTGAAAGTATTGAATGAATTCGAATGAAATGATTGATGTAGATCTTCCATCATTACAATCCATTACACTCGGTGATTATGCACTTTATGGAAGATGGGGTGATGAATCAAATTCATTGATAATGCGAAGTAATAATGAATTGATTGGTTATGATTTGTTTTGTAGATCTTCCAAATCTAACATCAATAACATCTGCGGGAGATAGTTTCTATTGTCCTTGTGTAGTGACATTGGAAAGTATTTCTGAATATTGAATATTGATAGTATTTAGATATTCCAAATCTTCAAAATGTCAAGCTACCTAATTCATTCCTACATGTTCGATCGAAATCAATTTCGAGTATAGTTTGATTGATTTGATTTGATTCATAGATGTTTCTTCCATTCTCGCTGATCTTGTCAAAATCAGGCATTAAATCTATAATTTTGATTTGATTTGATTTGTTCAGTGATTCGTCATTGTTTAGGAACATTTCCATTGATTGATTGATTGTTTGTTTGTTTCAAACCGATTCTTGATCACAATTCATGATTCTATAATTATCAATATATCAATCCTACCTGATTATTATGATGTTCTTCTTTACCATTTTAACAATGATACTGAATTATGATTGTTGTTTCTATCAATCAATCAATCAACCAACCAATCAATCAATCAATCAATCAATCAATGGATCAAAGATAGCTGATTCAAAATGCAAATGAATGTTGAATATCGTAAAGAATCAATTCATCATTCACACTCAATAATACTGATAAGAATAGAAAGGCTGTTCAATCCATTGACTGATCGATTAATTGAATGAATGAATGGTGTGTATTTGGTTAGTTTTCGATATCCATTTATCATCATTATCATCATTATTATTATTGTATGATCATCCACATTATTCATCGGTCTATTTCAGCATATTGAATACCACTAGATCACTTTAGTATTGTTGATCATGAATAGAATGATTGGATAGGATCGATCAATCAGAATCAGAATCAGATTGATGATGAGTATTCAACCATCAATCCTCGTCATTACTATCATTATTAGTAGTATTTATTTTTGTATTTGTTTTTGTATTTGTATTTGTTCGATTATCAATGATATAGAATCGATCGAATGATTCATTGATAGCGATCCAATCGACTGATAGAATTATACAATTGATTCGATCGAATCCAAATGGAACAATCACTCAAACACATTGTAGTCTCAATGGTTGTTTTGCAATTGAATCGATCGAGATTCATGAAATCGTTATGTTCGATCATTGGTTTAGCTGGAATCTATCATTGTACTGTATTGCATAACAATACTCTTATTTCTTTCTTTCTGATCATTATTATCATTATTATTGATATCATTCAAATCATTAGATCCCATTCGAACAAGTCAATATGGAATCAGCATTTGATAATCACAATACAATAATGAGGCATATTGTGAGAACCATTTGTGTTGTGGTTTGAATATGAGTATTTCGATAATGGGTTTTCTTGAAATCCATTGTTTGATTGTATATTCAATATGCTGTTTGTGATTTAACACCGATGAATCCACAAATCACATATTTCGAATGAATCTTGATCGAACGACTTCAATCGAATCGTTTTGACAAGATTCATTGCACTTAATCGAATTGAATCAATAGGAATCGACACAATCCATATTTGTTTGTTGAGATAGTATTAATTTGGATAATACTCAATGATTCATTATTCTTTTGTTTTTGTTTTTGTTTTTGTTTTGATGTTGCTTATCTATTTTTGATTATTCCATTTTTCATTTGTTGCTGTTGTTATTGTTGTTTTTCAACTTTTGGAATTGATTATAGTTCATTTCATTATTTCATTTTCGATTTTGATTTTTAGTTTATTCTTGTTTGTTTTGCTATTCTTTCGTTTTCTTTGTTTCTTATTTTCTTATATTTGGGCATTTTCTTAATCTTCCTTTTCTTTTGTTTTGTTTTGTATTCTATGATTCTAATTTGTTTTTAGTTTTTCTATTTTGTATTTTCTTTTTCTTTATTATTCCCTTTTTTATATTCTAACATTCATCTTATTATTCATTATCCACTAGACAAATTGGATTGTGTCGATTCTTATTGATTCAATTCTCATAAGGAAATATGTGATTATTTGTTTGGATTGTTCCATGTTTTGTTTTGCTTATGTTTGTTTGTTTTCTGTTCATCATCATCATCATCATTATTATTATTATTATTATATATCCATTTTAACCAATCATCGAATCAATCATATGCCATCAGTTTGAAACAACAATACAAATTCCACAGATCATTGTAAAATGAACCAGATAGAATTGTTCCAATCATAATCAATCGAAATGTGTTCCTATTAAACGAATCAAAACAAATCAAATCAAATCAAATGATCAAACGGAATCGAATGAAACACAATGAATCAAATCAAATCAACTAACAAGATAAGATAAGCTTAGACTTACCAAATGGAATTGAAATCTATGAAAATCATATAAAATCAATTCCATTCTATTTATCAACTATACTCGAATCGATCTCAATTGAACATACCCCAATGATACAAGTAGATTGACATTTTGAAACAGATTTGGAATATCTATTTACCACTCTATTCAATATTTAGATCCACTTTCCAATGTCACCAAAACGAGGACAACAGAAACTCCATTATACAGAAGTTAGTGATGTTAAACTTGGAAGATCCAAAACAAATCATAACCAATCAATTCATTATTACTTCGAAGTGTCAATGAAGTTGAATCATCATCATCATCCCATCTTTCTCCCCTACCTTCCAGTATCCGATATCTTATGACACACATTGTTTTTCCTTCTTATTCATTCATTCATTCTGTTTTCCTTCATCACTCAATCACTCATTCATTCATTCATAGATTAATGGATCATTGATTGTCATAAAGGAAACACTTGATTCTTTGCTTTCATTGATTCCATTTCTTCTTTTGTTGACAAGGAATATTGTTATCGATTTTGATGGTTTGGAATCAATGAATGAATGGTAGGGGAGAAAGAGAGAAGTAGTAATAGCAGCAGCAACATCCACAACAACAACAATAGTAGTAGTTGTAGTAAGCAATGGACCAAACTATCTATCAAATGATTTAATCAATAATCAGAATCTACAATACGAAATCATTTCAAATCAATCGGATTGATGTTTCGTGACAACAATCAATCTTTCCATGGAAACCGACAATCAAATGATCTTCTCTTCATTTATATTTAAATCTGAATCGATTCACATAGATTCATTCAATTATGTGGATTGTTTGAAATTGATATGCATTCTTGGTATTTGTTTGTTTTCACATATCGAGTTTGTTCTTCATTTCGATCATTCCACATAACAATCTAATTGATCTATTATCCAGAATCGATCAGTAAGTATTATTGATTGTTTGATTGATTGATTGATCCATGATAATAATAATACTCTTATTCCGAATAATATGACTATTATTATCATGGATTTGGTTCTTTCCTTATTTCTTTATTCAACTACACATATGGTTGTTTCAATATCTCTTTCTATGATGATTACTATTATTATTATTAATCATCAATAGCTATGGATTGTTCTCAGATATTCTTATTCTTCTTCTTCCTTTTACTGTTCTTATTCTCATTATTGCTTGTTATTCACATACACATTGTTTGTTCTACATCAATTTGGTATTGATTCGATATCGGACACTGCATTGAGTTAACAATTCATCCATTTGGATTATTACTCATGTTATTGTTCGTTCCTATTATGTTGTTGCTGCTCATTACTTCATTTCACTTCATTTCTGTTTTAGACATTGCTTTTGAACACATAATCTTATCATTATTCTCATTGATTTCTATTACTGTTATTATTGTTGCTGTGCCATTTTAACGAACTCATTGTCGTTATTATTGTTGTTATTTGCTTTGTTGTTTGATAGATTCATATTATGAAAGAGTATACAGAATAGGCATCGATTCAATCAATCAATCAATCAATCAATCATGTGCTAAACAGTTCTAAAAGCATGAACAAATGATTGATTGAATGATTGATTGAATCGATGACATTATTGATGCAGAATTACAGTTCATTGGTTGTGATAAAGGTCTTTATTGTTTTGTGAATCACTCCACAGAGAGAGAATCTTTCATTCGTTCATTCATTCATTCATTGATTCATTCAATGATTTGTATGTTGATTCAATCATTCAATCAACCATCCAAACCAAAGTGAATCAAATATGATTATATGAATGAATATAGAATAGAATATAATTGAATGGATTGAATGAATGACATCCTTGTTACTGATTTACAGATCATTGGTTGTGAGTAGTGTATTGAGATTGTCAATCATTTCTTAGATAAGATATCATTCATTGATTTGATCGTATAATCATTCAAATATCCCATTGCAATTCACATGATTGGTCCACTTTATACAGATTTAACGATATTTCCTTGTCAACAATCCATCATTCATTCTTATGGTACAAAATATACATAATCACAGTATGCACTCAATTCAAATCGATGTTTGTAGGATTACTCATTCATTTACTCATTCATTCATTCATTCATTTGTTATCTTTTCAGTGTTGAATTGCTGAAATCGAATCGAATCCAACTCCAATATCACAACCAATCATATTCCCATTCATTTCGATTCTCTCTCATTCACTCTTCATTATCATTATCACGTATGACATTCATAACTAACTAATACATATCATCGAATGGATTAAGATCTTAAGCAATGAATACTATTTCTTCGATTCTTTTCTTTCTTTCATTCATTCATGGTACAAACCATCTCCATGCTATGCAATCTTTGTACATCCAACTCATATTCATTCAATAGATTGTGACCAATTACACAAATCATTCCAGTACTATTCTATTCACATATAGCATACAATCTATGATAATATCTACGAATCATTCAGTTCCAATCACTATATACCAATCATTGTGCATTCCAACTAACAATAACGGAATTTACTACAAACTCCAATCATTCATTCATCGATTGGTTATTCCAGTACTAAGTATCAACAATATTGTTCCTGCTACTCAGAATTAGTTACTTTATGAAAATGGATTTAACAGAATCAAACATTGTGTTAAACCAATGAAATGACAGAATCGTGTTTGTCTGGATTTTGTTTGTTTTGAAGCAAAACTATGCATGATCTATGTAATTCGTTTCAGGATGTGCTAAAACAGATCCCTGTGAAATATCATCATTTCAGCTATTGTTTGTCCTAATTTGTGAAAATGACTCCATTTCCATTGCTACTTCATACATATGTTATTTTCTACTATTCTATTACATTCTAGTATTGTTGTTTTCATTCATATTGGCCATTTCTGATTATTCCACACTTACCTATCTTATTTTCACAGTATTCTATTCCATGGAATATACTAATAAACCAAAATATACTATCAATCACAAATACACATTATTCTATCTTCCCATACATGACAATAATGATGATGATAATGACAAAACATCAACTATTCACAATCAATACTATTGAGAATAACTATTGTGAAGATTCTTGTTTGTTAATACTGCTCATTCCTTCTCTCAGCTTATAACACGAACTAGCAACATTATTAGTTGTCACATTTAGAATGTGAATTCATTATGGGCTTTGATACAATTCATATCACACAATATGCACCAAAATGAAACAATACACATTTGTTGTTATTCTATTGCAGATATTCATTTTCCAAGTATTGATTCAAAGTATCTCGAGACTATATTATACAGATTAGTCATATATCAAAGGAAATACAACAATACTTGTGATATATGACTGATTCATCATTCCTATTTCTATTGGCGGTTGCTACCATGAATTAGCACTCATATTTGATACATGTCACATAACAAAATGATCCTATTTTCACAATAACAAAAGCTCTTTCGATCAATAATAATATGATTTATCAACTTGTAGCCATCTAAAACCTCATTAATATGGAACAATAGTAGTAAGAGAATGGCACTATTTGTGTGAAACTTGGTGGCAGTTTTCTTTATATGCTAATTTGCGCCATGACCACAATTGCGATCCTTTGTCCGTTGTTGTAATCAACCAACCGATTCTGAGTCCTCGACTATCGTTCCTAGGCTGTTTGGTCGACAATCATCGGTCAGGAACCAGGTTTCGTGCTTTCTTAGACCAATTCCTTTCTATTATCAACCTAGTGCTCGTTTCTATTTTAGTGTTTGTTGCATCAGTTATACTTGGGTGCAAGAAAGCAGTAGACATACCTAGCTAATGTGAATTATTGCTATTTCTCTCGTATTTACATGTTTGTTTGCCTATTTGTAATGACCGAAACCCAATATGTGTACATTGTTGTCACAAATCCATCTATTGTTGTCTATGCAAGTCATAAGTGTCTTTGGTAAAGAGAGAACATGCATTTTCCATTCTCATACAAGATTCACCTATGAATGGTTTATTCGATTGGATCAATCCTTACAAGTTCAGAAATCCATTTATCACTTCCATGACTGTTCTATTCAAACCCAATCAAGTCATGTTCAATATTGTGAACTTAATCAATGTGGTGACAAACACCAATGGTGAAGAGATAACGATCTCGCCTGGTTATTATACACTGAGTGAAATCATTGCCATTCTGAACACCATGATTAATACTGTATTCCCAATTTCCACAATGGATACAAGTTACGAGTGTATTTGCATCCAGTCTCCATACTCTATCGATTTCACGAGGTACATATGATATCGAAACGATCATCACAATGTTGAATGCGAGTGATGCTCTATTTAAACTGGTATATAGCGGGAGAACGCGTTCCATATCACAGTGAATCATTTCTACACGATCGATTTCACGAATGCACCAGAGATCAAATCGATTCTCGGATTCGAATCGGATACGCTAGTGAAAGGAGTGGACAACCTGCGTCGATACTACCTGTGTTCCTCGTGTAGCCAGGTGGTTGTTACTGATGGTACTGTCTTGCACGTGCTATCGATGCCTACTGGATACTACACGTTCTCCGAGTTCATCGAGGCAGTGGGCAACGAGATGGTGATAGTGCTTTCCCTCATATCGATGACGATCAATGATAACCATGTACTCTTCAATGTCCAAGCAAACGGATGGTTTTTCGATCGAACCAGTATTGACACGATAATCGATGGTTTTGGTAGGACTCCATGGTTCAAACTGTTTCCATCGACTCGCAACTTGTGCATCGATCGTCCCGTGGAGACTGTGTTTGATTCCAACGGACCGTCTCTACCCGATGTGACGAATAATCAAGGTTTTGGAGGTCATGCATACCTCGATCCATCACATGTCGTGTATGACTGGCAATTGCGTACCTCGTATTATCGATTCGTGATCAAACCTCTCGTGACGTACACGATGACGAATAGCAATTGTTCATTGCTTGATTCCGGTACCTTCTACATCACTAAGGACACGACTACATCGCTCACCATGAACTCCTTGACGACCTCGTGTTTCAATGAACTCAGTGCTCGATATGCTGAGATCCGTGACATCCCACCATCCCACCAAGAAGCAATTGCGTGGACAGTGAAAAACAATGGAGATACCATGTCATGGACTGCGAAGGATTACGCACCAGAACTGGAATTGAGTATCACATCAGGTAATACACCAGAGTTGGTAATAAATGCTTCTCGATCGGTCCCTGGTATTCCAAGGATTGTGTACATCACAGCAGGGTATTCGTAGATACCACACATCTTGTTGTTGGACTCGAGGGTTACGACAAGACAGTGGATGTGACAATACCACGACGTGTATACACTGCTTTAGCAATAGCATAGATGATTGCTAAAGGTTTCAATGCAATAGATGGATATCGAATCTTTGATCGAGTGGAAAATGGAGGCATAATAACCATAGCACCTCGAAGTAATAAACATCCTTCGATGGTAGTGATATCCAATAACAACCCCTTCATTCCAGTGAGTCCAGGTATAACTCGTAGACTCGAATTCACATCTCATCGCAAATGGTATATCAAGATGCCCGAGTTGACATCACCTTACGAGTTTGCGATGACGAACATCGATGGACTGAAGGCGGCGAATATGATCAATGGACACACGTACTGGAATTGCGAGATGATCATATCCTTCATACAACCCACTCGGATCGTTTACGCCCTCTCACAATCATTCAACTCCGATGACTTCATCCATTAAGTGGTAAATGGTGAATCCTACACGACCCACTTCCCATACCACGTGATGGTGCTATTTGATAAAGGAGAAGAGACATCCATAACCTACACGGAACCTACGGTCGACACATACACATGGAACATTTCATCGCGTTTGACCCAAGACGATTTGGTGTGGTACATGAACCAGTGCTTCGAGGATTCTAATGTGTTCGTGAAGTGGATACCCAAAGCAGATGGCTATTACATTCACGCTGACCACGTGTTCTCGTTGAATGACAACCTTGGCATGATAATACCTATCTCTGGTTCATTATCGCACACTTGGCGCATCCCTTACGACGATGGAGCATCTATATCAACAATGGTCCGATGGTTGCCGAGTATCCTGTCGATATCACGAATGGTCTATCGAACATACAGCTGTATTGCAACATCGTGAAAAGCAAGACGATACCTCTGCTTGCGAATGTCCCGATGGACAGTTTGTACAAGAATTACTTCTACAAGAATCGCATGTTGATTCCATGTTCCGAGTTGCTGGACCGAATCGAACACGAGTTGAAAGACGAAAACAACGTGTTACTCTCGTTCATCGGGAACATCTACCTGTTGATCGGATTCACCGTCATAGTCAATAAATGAATCTAGTATTCAACATCGATAAGACATTCGAACACGAGTTTACGAATAACAATCTCATCAAAAGCGATTTGTTGATCGATCGGATATCAATGAAGGGAAAATTGTCTGGTACCTGCCTTGTCCTTAACCGAATCAACAACATGCAAGAACACAAACAGTCTCCGTTGGCTGTGTTGAACGATCAGTAGACGGAGAATGCCTATTTGAATGTTGTGGTGTTCAAGAGTCGCAAATGGCGATTCTAACTCATAGACAAGAATGGTCTGTACATCAAAGTGAAATGGCCAATAACGGTTTGCATTCATTTCAGTGTTGTAAATGAATCGAAGTCATAGTTGTAGCTATCCCGTGGATGTAATCAATCACAACACCATCATACCCAAGAACAATGCTGGATACCACGAGACATTCAATACCGTGATAATGCCTCGTGACAATGTGTACAAGATCACTTCCATCACTTCCAAAATCGATACCACTTCTCTCTGGAACATCCATACTATGAATGTGGTGAAAGTGATGAATAACCAAGGATATGAAATGACCTATAATGTGGGTGCTGGCTACTACACGATCGACGAGCTATGCAATGCCATCGCTGGCTCGACTGCCATTAATGATAACAATCAGGCATACATGGTCTCCGAGAATGTTCAATCGGTTGACCTGAATGGTGCATCCGACATTGCGAACATCCTGAAACTGGAAGGCTTCCTGACACCTACTACTACCGTCGCCAGTGAACCCTACGACATCACGAATGGCATGAGTGTGATCCGAGTGTACAGTAGTATCAATGCTCAAACATTCGGTCTGAAGAGTCCGCTGATCGATAACCTGATTCATGTATCGATGGGACTGAACAACATGATCACCTGGGATAACCTATCGATCGATGTGATTGAACAATCGAACCTGGATTCCATTGATTGGGTACTGACAGACGCGAATGACCGTCCGATCTCCTTGAATTCGAATGTGTACATCTCATTCACGATATCTTGTAAGCACAACTTCAGTAAGGTATTCAAGAAGATAGATAGATAGATAGATATCAATGTCTATCTTCTATATATATACATATATTTATCTGAAAAGTAATAGTTTGATTGTTGCCTCCAACAAATCAGTCAGATATGTCTCACAGCTTGATATTGGACAACTACTCATTCCCATAGAGTCCATTCTTATGGATTTTAGCTTTATCATCAACAATACTGATATCACTATTAGTGAGTAATTCTATTCATCCTAATGAGTTGGGAACCAAAGCATTTCACTTTCATCAACCAACTCAAACAGCAAGTATTATGTATACTATTCTTATTCATGCTCGTAATAGAACAACATTGTGAATCACTTTGTATCCCTATTGAAGTGTACAATTCGATACTTCTTCCTTTAAATAGGAGATATTCTGCATTATTTGGCAGGTGGGGGATACTATATGGGTTAGAATAAGGGATAGTATTCTCTGGCAATATAACAAACTCTGATAGGTTCAGAGTGCATCAAAACGACAAAAACTGGACACCAACTATCCAAAAACCTAGAAACAGTGGAATATGAATATATCTCTATTTGTTCGTATAAAATATATTATGTATTCTACCTTATTTTGCTCAGTTCTTCAACGACACACCCACCTTTCTCACAAACTCTACTATTCGATTCTACTATACACATATCACATATTATTACTATAAATGATAACCCAAAAACTGATTATCGCTAGCTTTTCCATTTTCATTCCTATCATCATCTTCTACATACCCTATTTCTTTCAATCCCATCTATATAAAATTCCAAATGAATAGAACGAAAAACAAAACGCTTCCACTGGAAACAACACTCTTCGATCTATTCATTCCACAATATCCCATTTCCGCTCATCTCCTTCCACTTCACAGTAAAAACAACTCCCTCCCTATTCGAAATCTATTCTTCCACTCATACCCAATTTCAACACTATTTTCACAATTGCACAATTCCTGTGTATTTTTGAAATCATTTGTTTTACAATAAAAGCTATTAGATTCGTCTTACTGGGTTTGAATGTATTCAAAATTTGGAATTGGACTTGTATGTCCTGTCTTTTGTTTTGTTTTGTTTTCGGACTTCTATGTGTTTTTGTGTGTTGTGTTGTGGGAGTGTAAGTATTGTAGCTGGGATGGGTTCTGTCGTCAAGTTGGTGTGTTTGAAGAAGCTAGTGTAGTGTGCGCTATCGTTACTTTGACTAAACTGTGTGTGTGAGATATGCATCGTGAACGCATTCAATACCATAATGGCGGTGGACCCTGGTTCCATTTTTGCTGTGTGGAGTGTGTTCCGAGTGAGGAATTTCTGTACTTCAAACTGTGCAACGTGGCGAACCCATTCATGCCATGTGTGACCGCGGATACATGGAGATAACTTGCAACGTGGGAGGTATCTGGAACAGGCACGACGTTCTTGCCTAGGATAGCTGTTCTGTTTCTCGTATTTTCATTTTCATATCGTGAGGTGGTAGAGAGAACGGATTTGCGATGAGTGAAAGGGCAAACAATGGGAGCAAGAGCTGTAGGTTGGTAGAAGCGGAGCGTGTGTGGAACTTGGGAGAATGGGACAAGAAGGCGGAGTATGCGAACTGCTGTGGGGACGGTCCTCGCCTCTGATTGATGCGAGCCGAGTGAACTGGAATGGCCAGTGGGAGCAGGCGAGTTCCAAGACGGTGCAGTTGTGCATTTGTGGGTCTGTGGAGCATGGGAAGGTGGAGGTGTGCGTGGTGCGGGCGTGTGGGAAGTGGTGGAATGGAAGAGAGGTGAGGTGCGTGGCGGTGGTGTGCCCCGCGGTTCTGTATGCGGTGTGTGTGGAATCAGGCGGAGGGCATTGAGTGGGACTGTGCGATGGCGATTACCGGATCCTTCCATGATCTCTGCACCGCCACGTGCGAGCTTCGCGCTCCCGCGACTTCCTCCTTCCTCCTTCCTCCTTCCGCCGAACCGTCTGGTTCCCCGCGGGACGCGATGTGTGGGACGTGTTGGAGGGTGGGATCCCCGCGACTTCCTACACGCTGGAGTGCGTCCCGAGCGAAGTGGGCAGTGCCGAGTGGATGGGCAGGCAATTCGGAGTGTCCACGATGGCCACGTCGGAATTCGTTGGGTGTTGGTGGTGGACGGCGAGCCAACCTCCTCGCTCACCGGTTCGCTCTGGGTGTGGGTGTGGGTGTGGGTGTGAGTGAGCAGGAATCTGGTGGGCGATGGGGTGGGGTCCGTGGCTCCCTACGAAGGTGTGCAGAGTCGACCGGGCTCTCTGGATCTCTTCCTGTCCAACTGGGCGCAGAACGCCACCGTGGTCTCCGTCACCCAGCCCCTCCGCCTCCGCCTCCGCTTCCGCTTCCGCTTCCTCTTCGCCTACGACGTGACCGGCGCGCTCATCCGCGCCCACCTCGTCGATCACGCCTGGTGCGCCGTGGGTCGCGATGTTTCCACGTTTCCACGATCTATGCTGCGGCTGCGCCGCACGCTGGAGAAGGAAGGGAGGAACTGGTTTTTCAGGACGGGAGGCGTGCGGTGCGATAAGCGGTTTGTGGGCCGCGGGATGAGCGATGCGGAGATGTAGGAGTGCTTCTCGGTAGAGAATGTGCACCAATGCGAATGTGAAGAGACGAATGTTCTGAGAGAGTTGTAAAGAATGCGTTTAAGTGCGATCTTGATTAGTTCTGTGTGAATTGTTAGTTGTTTGTTGAATACAGGAGTGAGTGATTGCAGAAATGAATAAATGAGTGATTGGTTGAGTAAGTGAGTGAGTGAATTACGGAACACAGGAAAGAACGTAAGAAAATAAGAAAGAAAGTAGAAACAAACGGTTTTTCTTTTCCGCTTATTCGGCCTATTTTCGGTTTTTAAAGATTTTTCCTCATGAAAGAAGAGTACATTTGTCCGATGCCGTTTGATGTGGATACTGCAAATATTGGCTTGCGGTGGTGGGCTTGCCAAGCGTTGCAGAATTTTACGGGTGACGGCGAAGGAGTGCAGTGGGACGTGAATGAAGAGTAGGAGTGGTGCTGTTTGTTTTATGGAAGGTTCGATAATCGAGATGGCCACATGGGCATTTCGACTATTACTGGGGTCGAAATTCCCCATGAGAAAGGAATGTACACGAGGAAGATGTTGGGATAATTATGCAGCGAAAATAATGGTTAGATATCGGATTTACAACCATCTACCACGAGCCGTAACCTTTTTCTTGTCGAAAGGTTTGGATCGCTTATTGTTATATAATCCCTGTAGATCTTCTGACATTTACAGAAGAATCGTGGTTGTTTGGCTACGAGCGTTTTTCTGTGTGGGTGAACAACGTTCTGGACAAGAAGAAGTTTTCTATCTTTATTCGCTTTGCGGTTGCACCTGATAATGTATGTTTTTTAGTTTCGGGATGAGTTTGTGACTTATTAGGGGTGCAATCCAAATTACTATCATTTAGATGAGAAGGAGAGAAAAGCAGTTCCTACCCGATTCGTCAATATTGGTGATCGTCAAGTGAAGGCGAAAAGCGACGAAATGATTTGGACCACGAAATCTGAGCATTTCCAGCTGCCCGACTTCGACAAGCCGGACTGGTACCAGACTTGTCAGCCGGTGAGCAGTTTGTACCGTCTATTCGACATCAACGTCAATTATTTCGGTCTGAAAACGCTGGTGGAGCGCATGGTGCTCAGCGCGCAGTACAAAGGAACGTTCCAGCTGATTCGTCAATTGGTGACGCATTGCGACGGCTTCTATGGATGGACGATGGAGCAAGTCGTGGAACGCGAGACAGAGACGCAGGGAAAGCTGCTGGAGAAGATTCACACGCCGTTTTCGGACGAGGAACGCGATCATTTGTGGGGAATGGCGAGATGGGGAGTGAATTGTAGTATGAACGTGCTGCAGGAATAGGAAAGGAAGGGAGTGTGGATCGATTGGATTGTTGTTTGTTTGAAACTGGAAGTGATATTGAAGGAAAGAAAGGATAGGGAAATAGAATTGGAGTGGGAGGAGTGAAAGACAGTGAAATGAATGAATTGAATGAATTGAATGAATTGAATGAATTGAATGAATTGAATGAATGAATTGAATGAATTGAATGAATGAATTGAATGAATTGAATGAATTGAATGAATGAATTGAATGAACGTATGAATGAAATGAATTGACTCAGCAAATGAATACGTGAATGTGATTCCAAAGCTTGTCACCTTCATCCCTCCAAACTCACCATTTCCGATCCTTCTACCCACATCCTCCTTCCAATCCGCTCTCCGCGCTTCTCTTTATTCAAACAAACACCTCCGCCCATCAAACGCCTCACACAGCCAGCAAACTCACCGGCACCTTGCCTCCGCTCATCGCGATCGCCACTCTTCCAAACTCGTCATGCGGCGTCACCAGCAGCGCCACGCATCTCCCCAGCATCTCCAGCTCCACCACTCTCCTCAGCACCGCCTCCTCCGAATGCTCCCCGCGGGAACTCCGCAGCTGCGTCACCACAATCATCCGTTTCCCCAGTCGTTTCCCCAGAATCTTCTCCGCCAGCTCCGAGTCCGTCGCCACGAACACGCGGTCCGCTCTCTGCGCCACGATCTGCTCGTGCAGCGCGCGGAAGTGTCTCCGCGTCGCGCGCCACGCCGCCGAGAACATTCCGTCGTCCGTCCACTCCGCCGCCTTCGCGCCCAGCCGCAGCGCCAGACCCAGCACGCGGTGCCCCGCGAAACTCCCCTCCAATCTCCTCACATATTCCGACGTGTACGAACTCGCCTGGAACACACTCGGAACACAAAGCGCGTGCCACTGCGAACTCGTCATGCTCGGTTCCGCGGGAATCGACGCGTCGATTCGGTGCAGGAGTTTCTTCGAGTAACGCAGACGAAGAATCCCCGCGGCAAGCGAATGGCGCGGCAGAATCGCCGCGGAACCGGGAAAAGCCGCGGAGAAGTTTCCCTCCCGGGTGATTCCGCGGGAATTGTCGAGATGCGAGATGAAATGATCCACCGCGGATTTGATGGAATCCCCGCGGGCAGCGAGTCGGTCGTACTCTAAAGTGGAAACCGTGGAAAAGGGGAACCTGCGTTGCTGCGGAGCGGAATGGGGTAGGTAGCGTTGAAAAACGGGAAAGAAAAAAGATGGGGCAGAACCGCGGGAGCGTGGACTACAAGTCATTCCCGCGGGGAAATCGGCAACATTTGAAAGGACGGTTGTAGAGGAGGGAAAGGAGAAACACGTCGCAGATGCCGATCATTTGCTGCTCCAATTTGGCGTCGTTGCGAGCGACGTAAATGATTGGATTGGAGGCACGTGCCACCGTCTCCATTTGCCGCGGGAGAAACACGTCGTTGACGTAATTCTGGAAAATCGACGAGCCGGTAACCCACTCGGAGACGGGCGTTTCGATGTGGATCGGCAGCGTTGAAAAATCGCGGTAAAATTTAGAAAAGTTGAAACCCAGCGAGGAAACTTCCGAAAGATTCACCGGCTCCTTCGGATCCACGGTTTCCACGGTTTCCCGCATCTCCGTTGAATTCGTGGAAACTGTGGAAACCGTGGAATTCGAAATGGATGATGAGAGTTTCGCTCTTCGGGCGTTTCGGCCTTTGCGGCCGTGTTTGGATGATATTCGTTTGGATGAACGACCCTTCGGCGGATTTGAGGCATGCGCCCTC
Source organism: Blastocystis hominis (assembly GCF_000151665.1). Lineage (NCBI taxonomy): Eukaryota > Bigyra > Opalinata > Blastocystidae > Blastocystis > Blastocystis hominis. The sequence continues at coordinate 432,205 of NW_013171819.1, forward strand.
GGCGAAACGGTCGTGTGATTCACGGATTCAAATAATGACAATGAGGATGATGAAACGGATTCCATCGAATTCGAAAGGAAGGTCGTGGAATTCGCGGGGATTTCCGTCAACACGAGGGTTTCGTTGGATGCCTGGGGAACCGCGGTTTCCTCGGTTTCCTCGGTTTCTCCATCCTCGTTTTCATTCTTTTCGTTGGATTCGGAGTTCTCCGGTTTCTCCGGTTTCTCCGGTTTCTCCGGTTTCTCCGATCCTTTCGGTTCCTCGGTTACCTGGGTTTCTTCGGTTTCCACTTCTTCATTCTCCGATTTCTCCGGTTTCTCCGGTTTCTCCGGTTTCTCCGATCCCCCAATTTCTCCAGTTTCTCCCTCTTCATTCTCGGATTTCTCGGATTTCTCTTCACTCACTTCAGGTTTCCCCAGTTTCCCCAGTTTCTCCGCTTCTTCGCCTTCCTCCAAATCCTCGACGGTATCGAAAACGTCCTCTCTCCCCGCGGGATTTACCAGTTCGATGGACGGTTTGAAACGTGGCATTTTGATCGGGTTTTGCGATTGCTGCGTAGTCGATGCCTCAGCATTAGCATCCATAATAGAAGGGATCGCTTGCTGCGATTTGAAAAATGAGGATTTGGATGCATCCGAAAGTACATTATTAGGATTCATTACAGGTTCTAAAGGTTGTTGTTGTTGTTGTTGATTTACAGTTTCTATAGTTTTTTGAACAGATGGTACTTTATGGACAACACTTTTTGGGTGATAAGCAGTCGTTTGAGGGTGCTCTTCTTCAGGAGACGATAAACCCGTAGTATACTATCAAGGTTAGCTTAGTTAAGAGTGGGATACCTTCACCACATTAATCAAATTGTCAATAGCACTTTGCTTAACGATAATGTTCTCATGGTCCCACGTTCCATCAGCAAAGTTGGTATCTTCAAATTCAACAGGTTTTATATAATCGCTCTACACAAAACTATGGAAATGGGAGCCTACATGCTGTACAAGGAAATCCTTCGTAATCACAGAAAGGAACGCCACAACAATAAATAGCAAAGAAGGAAGAATCATATCACGACACAATTACCAAAGCAAAAGGTAATAATGAGGTGTGAACAAACATCAAAGTCCAAATTGATCATTTTGGCTTTTCTTCGTTTCTCCTTCACTTCTGGAATCGATTGAATCACATCTCGACTAATCGCGTCCATTTCTGAAATGCGCAGTTCTTCGCTTTCTTCTTCCACCATTTCCTGCACAAACACCACTTCTGGATGTTCTTCTCCCTCCTTTTCCTTCTCCTTTTCCTTTTCCTTTTCCTTTTCCTCTCCTTGCTTCATCATATCCTTATTGTTATTATCACCATCATGAAGATGATGATCATCATCATCATGATGATGATCCTTATCTCCTTCGAAATGCTTCGCTTCCATCCCTTCTACACCATTCTCACCCATTCCCGCAGCACTCTCATCCGGCACCACAATCGCGGGGATCGTCTCCTCTTTGTTAACCACGGTTATTCGGAAATCCACTTCGCGTCGTTTGTGTTCCTGCACGAAACACTCCAAATTTTTCCGCGCCAAAATCAGCGGTAACACCGTTTCCACGAATTGATCGCGCTGATTCTGATCGAACATCGTCAATTCAATTGTGTTCCCACCGTCCAGGAACACAGTCTTCCCGCTCACCAGCTCCGCGATCCAGTCTTCCACGGTTTCTACCATTCCCCGCGGTTTCTTCGCCCCCCAGTTCGATAGAATTCCGTGGATTTCCCGCTCCGCGTTCTCCGTTTCCCCTTCCATCTCCCCCGCGGGAATCGGCAGCACCTTCCACTGCGGCGTTTCCCGCTCCCGCTCCGCCTCCTCCTTTTCGGCCTGCAGAACCGCGGTTATCTCCCGAATGTGCCGCTGTGCGTCGGATAACCGCGATTCCCGCTCGGCGAGGGCGGTCTGGGCCTCGGATAACCGCGATTGCTGCGCGTGAAACTGCCGCTCGAGGTCGTAAAGCTGCTGCTCGTCGAGAAAAGCGAGGCGTTCGGCGGCCTGGATGGCGTCGGCGAAGTGTTCCACGGTTTTATCGGCCTCCTCCTCGGTCACGTGCACCTACATGAAAAGTAGAAACCGTGGAAACGCGCTGCTGGAGGTCGTCGGCGAGCGCTTTGAGCTGCTCGACTTCTTTGGCGAGCGAACGCACGGCGGACGTGCAGGCGTTCAGGCAGCGGTTCACGGCCTCCTGCTGCTCCACCACGACGCTCATGCTCCCCGCGGCAAACTCCTTCTCCTGCTCGAACTAGAGAGGCATTCGGAAAAGTGGAAACGGAGTACCAGCTCCTTGTAGGCGGAGGAGAGCGAGCGGTAATGCTGGAGATGGACGAGCTGCTGCGCGGCGATCTCCATGAGCGTGTCGCTAGACCCCTCAGCACAACCCATAATCAAAAACTGCGATAACGTCTCGAACTGCTCCTGCGACGCTTTCACCTTCCCCACGTCCGGAACACTGTTCTCCACCGCCGCGCACGTCGCCTTCAGCTCTACCTCGCATCCTTTCCCCGCGGGTACGGTTATGCCGGCTCGACAGGCTCTGAAAGTGCGTCACCAGATTGTCCAATAGGATTTCAGCCTCGTCCACCGCCGCCTGATTTGCCTCCAAAATGCCCCCCACGCGAAGATCCCGCGCTTCTTTCACCGCGGTTTCGTCCGCTTCCTGCTCCGCGCGTAACGCCCGCCGATCGCGCGCCAGCGTCACGCGCTGCCGCAGCTCCTTCACCGCGGTTCCCACCGTCTTTCCCAACTGCGCGATTTCCGCGCGCTCCGACATGCGCAGCTCCGAAATCGGCTCGATTTCTGGAACGGAGGCAGGGTCCTCCCCCGCGGGGGAGGGCGGGGATTCCAGCTTGGCGGCCTGGTCGCGGAGGAGCTGCACGGATCCCGCGGGGAGCGAGAAGAACCGGACGGGAGGGATGAAAACCGCGGGGATCGGGTCGGTTTGGGTGGAGCCGTCGAGACGCTCGAGTTCGTAGACTTTTTCTTGGGAAGGAGTGACGGAGCTGGCGCGCAAAACGTCTTCGCTGACGTTACCGCTGACGATGTCTTTGAAGGTCACGTGCTCGCGCTGGAGCTTGCTGGAGAGCGATGAAACGGAGGATGTCCGGCGAGGACGCTTTGGCTCCTTCTATTCATGCTTAGAAGAAGCAGTGATATAAATACTTCGGGTTGCTGGAGAACTGGGTTGTTTACTCTGCGAATTAGTCAAATGATATTCGGTTCATCCTACTCTTCGGGCTTAATCGTCCACGTGTTGCGATCTAAATCCAATACCATGTACGGCCTTTCCTTGCAACTCCAACTTCCATCGGCATTCTTTAGACAGCTAAAATCCGGATAATTGATCTGCTTCCCGCAAGGAGAGCCTAGCTCGTCAGGATCCGATCCATCATTTACAGAAACCGTGATTGGTTACGAGCTCCCATTGATCTCTTCTCTCTTTGCATTATTATATAAAAATCCGCAAATCTACTCTTTTCGCCAGCAAAACAATCTTTGCAAATACGTTCCATCTTCCCATTCAGAGGTAGCTTCTGTGAGGAGCAGGAATCACAAAACACTTTCCCACAAAACTAGTAGCATAGTTGGAATCAAAATTCGGCTACTCTACAGTGATGTTTTCTTCGTAACGCTGTAAATGGAGTATTACAGCGCATACAATTCTTGATTGTATCCTCTTGCACCCAATTCATTTAGAATTTTTAGGAAATTTAGTGAGAATAGTTGCTGTATGTGTGATCTAAAAATATCGCATGGGCAAAAATCGCCAAGGTGTTTGGATTATTATTTATCTTTAAAAAAAGAAATGGAATAAGTTGAAAAAAGGTTTAATCAATCAATCAAACAAACAAACACCATCTGGATAATAATAATAATAAATAAAACGAAAACCCATTAACCCAACTAATCCAAGATATGGTAACGATTCATCACCGAGTTCACAAACTCATACGTCATCAACGTAATCGACGACGAAGGCACCACACGAATCAAATTCGGCAGCAAGCCTCCATACAACCCTGCCAATCCTTCCGTTCTACACATCACACACTTTTCCCGCCATCACTTCCAAACTTTCACGACACAATCCAAAAAATTTGTATATGACGATTTTGCATTTAACTGTTGCATTCGAGAACGGAATACTTGGAGAGGATACGTCATCATGGATGCACAAAACTTCGAAATGGCTCCGCCGTAAAGACCTGTTTTGTAGTCCTGTACATTATTCTTATAGTAAAATGGTAGAAACAATATTTTTATTCAATTTGGTTTCGAGGTATTTCAACTCTTCGTAAATTACAAATTGAATCGCTGCGTGGGAAGTGAGGAACAGAGAAGGAAGAAGACCGCAGTACATTGTCTTGATTCCTTCTTCGCGAATGATACGCACCACTGCGTCTGTAATTCCCTTATAAGGAACGTAGCCAGGCATCTAGCCGAATAAACATCCATTTAGAGGCATCTACGAGACAAAGCCGATTCTGCAACTGCAGTCGCGTCTTTAAGAACCATAAAGGACAGGTAACCGTGCTACCGATGATCCCCGCTTCCAGCGAAGAGATTAGATTGTAAAAACCGTTGAGACGATTGGTGTCCAGCAATCGCTTGTAGCGATTCTTCGCGTTTTCGTAACACGCAAAGTAAATACTCCACGAAGTCACCGAGCCAAGAACCGCAGGACTCAGTCCTTGATAGAACGCCCTTACACCTCCCTCTTGATAGGTTACGCGCACCACTTTAAAGAAATTGCTGAGGAAATTGATGCCGCGACCCTGGTTGACCTGAAGACGCGTCTTCACACAATCAAGGGGATGAAGTGTAATGGTCGTTGCGAAACCTACACACTAATACAAAAAATGCAGTTTTCACCTCCACACATTCCACAAATGAAATGTCTCCCAAGATTCTCTCTCGAAGGGGATTTTCCACTCATCGATTCACGCTGATTCGAGTACTATCACGCGCTCACAGAGTTTACGCCTTCCCAAAGAGGAATTGAAGTGTAAAGTTAAAAAAGTCGGGAGTTTCACAAACACACCAAAAGACGGTACTAACTCTTCCAGATCTGTCCTTTCTTCAGCATTCGCTTCAGACGCTTATTCTCCTTGTTCTTCTGCTTCTTCTGCCGCTTCTGGCTGATTTTCTGCTTGGGGTCCAACACGGCCATCTGCTTTCCCTTCATCTTCAGCGCGTTCTTCCGCTTTCCAATCTGCCCATTAGTATCTCCTACCACTCTCCTACATCCTCCTGGAGTCGGCTATACTCTCGAATGTAATCACCCGGCTCCAGCTTGGCTTCGATTTCGTTGTGAATCAGCATCGACACGCGTTTCTCCAGCTCGCTATCTCCCTCTCCGCACGCATTCACCAGCTTCAGCAGCGGTCGCAGGAGCGGCGTCTACGCGTGAGACAAACAAAAAACAAAAAGAAAAACGATGAATTGAAGGAGAACGGCCGGCTCCAAGTCGTGGAGGATCGATTCGAAGATCGCCAGACCCGTGTCCCGCACCGCCAAAACCCGATCACTCAGCAGATTGCCCAGCAGGAACAGCGTGTCTTGCAGCGTGAACGGATTCGGAACGCGACGAAGCAGCAAACGAGGCTTCGACGCCGAATTCGACGCCGAATTCGATGGATTCGGAGAAACCGAATCGTCGTCGGATTGGGACGTTTCATTCTCACTTCCGCGGTTATCCTCCTCATTTTGATTTCCGCGGTTATCCTCCTCATTTTCATTTTCACTCTCATTCTCCATTTCCTCCTCTTCGTTCTCCGTTTCCCCAGTTTCCCCAGCTTCCCCTTCTTCCTCCTCTTCCATTCCATCCAAATCGTAGAACTGACGAATGTCCTCGGTTTCCCCAGTTTCCACTTTTCGCGTGGTCACCTTGAGCAATTCGCGGTTCTGGGTCCGTTCCGGGCGCGGGTAACTCCCTCCTCTGCGCACGACCTCCTTCACCAGAGCGGCCATGAGTTTCCCCTCTTCTCCCAAGGTTTCCACGGTTCCTCCCATCGCGAAGGCGACGAACAGCCGCTGCAGACAGAAGAAGACGCTCCCCGCCGCGCCCAGCCACGCCTCGCAGGGCGTTTCCACCGCCGCGCGAAGCAGTTTTGCCGCGCAAACCCGGGCAAAGCCGTGCTCCGACAGCAGCAGCAGCGACAGCCCGTCCAGAACCGCCGGTTTCTCCGCGAGAACCGCGGAAAAGGGGTCCGGGAAGCAGTCTCGACTGGCCTGCAGCAGCTCGCAGCCCAGCAGCCAATCCGCCGCGGGCGTTTCGTCGGTGAGGGTCACGCGGTAGAGCGAATAGACGTCCGCCGCGCTGCAGTTCTCGTCCCCCACGCTCCACGCCGCGCCCGCCCCGCGGGGACGCAGCGAGTCGATGGACTGCGGGAGCAGGGAGATGGCCAGGTCGAAGAACCGCGGTAAATCGCCCTTCACGACCTGCCGGCGGCCCTGCGTGAGGAAAAGAAGCGTCAGAACCGCGGAACGGCGCATCGCGAAGTCGGCGGAGCGCAGCCAGGCGTCCGCGAACCCGCGGATCCGCTTGAACGTGGAAACGTCGATGCGCTCGGCGAGGAGTTTCAGCGCTATGAGTGAGTTCCCGCGGGGAACGCGCACTTTGGTGGGTGACGGTGCGGCAGAGAAGATTGGTCTCGCGGAGGAAGGAGAGGAGAAGCGGGAGGAAGAAGACGTCCGCGACGCTGTTGAGGAACTACGGTTGAGGGGCTGGGCAATGCCGACCTCGACTGGGAAGTTCTTGACGAGGTTGAGGAGGAGGTGGAGAAGCGCTAACCGGCCGGAGGGCTCTTCGTATTCGATGTTTTTGAGGAGGAAAGTGAGCATGGCGTCGACGCGTTTGTCGGCCATCGGGTAGTTCAGAAGGAAGTTGAGCAGCACGCGCGCGCAGTGGTTGCGCAGCGAGTCGTCGAAGGTCTGCAGCAGAAGCGTGCTGAGCTCGTCCATGAAGTCGTAGAGGTCCGCAAACACGAGTTTCCGCTGCAGAATCACGCGCAGCATCCCGAACGCAGCGTTCTGCCGCTCCGACTGCGCGATGTCGCGACGAATCAGCAGCAGCAGCGCGCGGCCCTGGTCCACCGTCATCTCCGTCTTCCTACCCATCAGGGAAACGGGGAAACGCGACGGGTAGAGGTGGTAGATCTGCGAGAGCGTGTGGAAAAGCGCGCGCGCCAGCTCGGAGGACGTCGCCGAGAAGTCGGACAGCAGCGAGAACAGGAGTTCTAGCGGTGAGCAGCGCGGAATACTATTACGACGCAGCGGCTCCACGTTCTGCGTCATGGAGTCGATCTTCCACTGCAGCAGCGTGTCGACAAATCGAAGACAGTCGCGCACCACGCTGGCTTTGCGGCAGGTTCGCAGCACGAACAGCAGCGAGTCCACAAAGCTCTCCGCCAGCCGCCGATGCGTCGCGTCCGTCGCCACCAGCAGCTTCTTCTCCACCGCGCCGTTCAGCAGCTGCAGCGCGAAGCCCAGCATCTCCTCCTCGCTCGCCTTGTTCACCTTCTTCCGGTTCTGCTCGTTGAGATTCGTCCCCGTCAGCTTCTGCTCGCGCTCCACGATCAGATTGCGTCGCCCGTCGCTCGTGCTGCGCGGCCCCACGCTCGACGTCGTCCAGATCTCCGTCGTGGCCGCGATCTGCTTCGCCTCGGCGCGCGACGACGAGATGGCGCGCTCCGCGTCGTGCAGTAAACTCATGCAGTACGCTGTGAGCGTCGCCGGCAGCACCGACGCGTTGGCCAGCAATCCCTTGGCCGTGGCGCTCAGCACGCTGCGCAGCCGCGTCATTTCCGCAGCGTCCTCGCAGGAGCGAACGCGCCACACGATCGGCGCCAGCCAGAAATGAACTAGAGATGAGCCACGCGAGAGAAGAGAAAAACTGGCGCGGTTGGGCAGGAAGGGAAGCAGCGACGTGACGATCTCCCAGGTCTCCAGGGAGTGCGAGACGGAGAGCTCGCGGAACAGCGAGGCGTTCGCCTTCTGCAGCTCTTCGACCTCGCGAGCGCGCGCTCCCGCGTCGAAGTAATCGTAGAGAACGATGTCCTGGATCGCGGACAGCGAGCGCAGCAGCGGGTATTTCGATTCGTTCAGACCCTCCGCGGGCTGCACGGTCGATGGCTGGTCGTGAGTGGAAACGGGGAAACCGACGTCTTCCGGAGTGAGATGCACGGAGGACCGGATGGCTGCGACGCAGTCATAGAGCGTGTAGGCGAGAATGAACCGCTGATTGCCCTCTTTCAGCGCGTACTGCATCTGCGAAAGCACCAACTGCAGGCGATCCACGCCCAGCACTTCCAAAATCGTGCGCACTACACGTCAAAACCCGATCCACCTGCCCTACAGGTGTGTCTCGCCTCGTCTCGCGCGCTCTGCATGCGCTGCTTGAGCAGTAAAACGACGATCTGGATCACGCCGGGCAGATAGCTACGCTCGATCCAACCCCGATCCCTCACATCTCCATCACTTTGCTGGGCAGGTGGCGCAGCAGCTGGATGATCACCACGGCGACGCCGCAGCGGACGGTTTGGTTCCGCTGCTCGTCCGTGGCCACCATCAGCTTGCGCAGATCCGGAATCACCACCGTCAGAACCAGCCGGAGAATGCGGCGGCGATCCTGCGCGCTCAGTTCCGTCGAATTCGAAGAGGCTGCCATAGTATCCTCTTCGCGCTCCGCCGCGCGGAGCTCCGCTTGGATTTCCTCTTCCTGCGCCGATTGCAACGCGGAGGTCGACGCTGCAAGCGTTTCTTCTTCTTCTTCTTCTTCCTCCGAGGAAGAAGAAGAAGATTCGGTTTCGGAGGAAGAAGATTCGGTTTCGCTGGCTTCTTTGGCTTCTTTGCTTTCTTTCTTCGTGTCGGTTGGCTTCGCGTTCGCAGCGGGCGCTTCATCCTCCGTGGCCTTCGATTTCTGCTCGCTGGCCTGCGCCTGCTTCTTTCGCTCCTGCTCCTTCCTCAAGAAATTGAGCTGCTTCAGCGCCTTGGCGGAGAGCGAATCCTGCGCCACCAGTTCCATCCGCAGATCGACGACCTCCGCGAAGTCCTCCATGTCCTGCAGCTCGAAGTGGAACTGCTCGACGATCAGGCACAGAATTCGCGTGTAGAGCTTGTTGTACGTCTCCTGCTCCGACGTCAGCGCCTCCACACCGGTCAGCGTCCGCTTTCCTTCCTCGATCTACAGCCCATCGCCGCGCCTCCGATCGACTACCATCGCAAACACGCGTCGGAACAAATCCATGTAATGCGACCAGCTCAGCAGCGACGCCAACGCCCCGACCGTCAACGCGCATTCCTCGCGCAGCGAGCTCTCTACCAATCTCATCGCTCTCCCTCAACACGCACCCGCATTCTTCGGGTTCTCCCGAATGCACGCGAACAGAAGAGGAAGCAGAACCGTTCGGATCGACACCGCCGCCAGCCGCGGGCTCTTCCCCTCGCGAATGCGCTGCGCCAGCTGGCAGATGCTCCGCATCGACTTCACCTTCCGGCGCGTCTGCAAGTGCAGCAGGCCCAGCAGAACGTCCGCGTCTTCGTCGCTCGCGTTGACCAGCGCCAGCAGATCGGAGCCAAACACGGGCGAGCCAAAGTCCTTCGAGACCAGCAGGATCTGGCGGAAGAGCTGCATCGCCGATCGCCGCGTGGTCTCCCCGAAGTTCGACTGGAACACGAACCGGATCGACGGGATCATGCCCTCCGACAGCACGCGTTCCATCGCCTCGTCGCCGTTTCGGATCATCGCGTGCGCGTCCTGGACGAAGTCGGTCAGCGCGCGCAGCGAAGACGTGCGAATCATCATGTCGCTGTCGCAGAGATCGTGCAAAACGCTCGCTAACAGCGGCTGGAAACTGCTCTCCTTCGGTCCGAACGACGCCAGGCGCTGCCGAATCAGCAGCTCGTAGGCATCGCCGCGCTTGGCGAAGTTGTACGCACCGATGGAACTGCTGCTGGTCGCGTGGAGGTCGAACAGAACCGCGGTCACCTTGCAGTCATGCGCGTTTGAAAGAAAAACTACCTGGCTCATGGAGGGGATTCGCTGCTTCATGGCATCCAGCACGGCGAGAACTTCTTTGCGAACCACGATGTCGGACACGCAGGTCTTTCCGGGAGCCAGCAGCGCGCAGAGCGTCGGGATTCCCACGGAACAGTCGGAGACGAGGGGAACCAGCGACGCGATGACGCGAAGCACGCGAAGCCGGCTGTCGACGAAGCCGTCGCGACTCGTGGAGTACTTAATAAACGAGAGAAGGAGAAGATAGAGCCGCGTAATGGACTCGCTTTCTAACCGCAGGACGCCGCTACAGGCGAGCTGGCTGAGGCGGAACACGATGGAGAGCAGGCCTAAGCGTTAGACTCGTAGGAAGAGAACGGACGATTGAAGAAGTTTCCGCGGACAGAACGAACCATGGAGAGCAGATACTCCAATCCGTGGATCACGTTCTGGATTTGAGGGAGAAGGAACTCGAGACCGTCGCGCTCTTGGCTGGCTTCGACGCCTTCGGGCTGGAAGGTTCCCTTGAGACCAACGTCCACTTGCATGCTGTTCAGCTCGGCGGTTTCGCGCTTCCAGTTTCCTAGTTTGACTTTCTGGTTCTTGTTGTTATTGTTCTTTTTCACTTTCTTTTCCTCGTTGAACAAATCGTGCTCCGGATCGATCTTGAGCAGATTCTCGATAATCCGAACGATCTCCAGCGCGACGGGCTTCGACAAATGGCCCACTTGATGCGCCGAGGAGCCTCTTTGAATGCCACTCGCTGTGCGTTCCTCAATCTCCATCGAATCCACCTGCGTCACGAGACAGGCAATCACTTGCTGGATCAGCAAGGGCTGAAGATCGTACAGATAGTACAGAGAAGCGTTGGAAGAGATAATGAACGCCAAATGAATCAACGTGGGAGGCTTCTTCGATGCGAACACGCTGTTCGGAAGAAGCTCCAGCAATGAGGAGAGCGGTGTGAAGAAATAATGAGAATAGACCGTGTAGTTCACGGCGGGATAATGCCCAATACATTCCGTGAGTCGGCGCAACGCCAACGTTCGCAATTGATGAACCAACTCGGTGGTTTGTTTCGATGTGTCCGTCAAATCAATTTCATTCTCATTTTCATTCTCCTTTTCAATGGGTTCATTTTCATTCTCCTCGACCTCCATTTCATTTCCTTTTCCTGTTTCCTTTCCCTGCTGCTTCGCAGCTTTCATCGCATCAAACTCGAACGCATAGCGCAGCGTGTACGCAATAATCGCCAAATACACGTGCACATACGGAGCCAGCTTCATTCCCAAATGTCTGATTATCTCATACAGCAGCGTCAGCAATCCCTTCATTCTCCTCAACGACGGCGCCTGCGTCCGAATCACCTCCACCAACGCGTCCACATCCTCCGCATTCCGCGGATGCGGCGTCAAATCGCCCTGATAAAAGCTCGCCGTCGTGACCGACACGAACTCATTCAACTCTTCCGACGGGATCGTCGACAGATAAAACAGCACCGCCGACTGTCTCGACGCGAAACTCGACTTCGACACCGCCTGCCGCGACACCAATCGTCCGTACAATAACCGCGAAACGATCGGAATGAACTGCGCGCGATCGTCCTTCTGCACCATGCCTTCCTCCGGCGCGATGAAGAACGTCGTAATCCGCTCGCGGAACGTCCGGTCTTCGCACAGCGCGATCAGCTGCTCGCGGTACGCGTCCAGCGGGTTTTTCTTCGCCTTCCCCTTCGTCTTTGTCGCCTCCTCCTCTCCCGCGGGGATCTCCAGCGTTTCGGGGAGGTCATTGCAGAGAATCTCGACGGCAAGCTTCTGGATTTCGCTCTCGGGGCGGAGCAGCAGCGCGTAGAAGACGCTGCGCAGCACGGAATGCGCGTAGAGCGAGCGGACGGACATCCCCAGGCCTTGGAACAGACGCAGGAACGTGATGAGCCGGGCGTTACACTCCGAAACGGACACGGCCTCGTCGATGCAGTAGAAGTCGGGGGTTCGGATGAGCGCGTTGCCTTCATAAACGCGGGTAAACGGATCGTCGGAGCGTTTCACGAAGTAATGGTCGCGCAGGAAGAGCAAAAACAGATTCACGATGGCTTCCTGATGCGCCAAGAAGCGCGGCGCCAGCGAGGCCAGCGTCATAAACACGGACTGCCACACAAACGACGGATCGGCGGCACTAGCGTTCATTCCTCCTTCTCGTTTCTCACTCAAACGCGATGTCGTCCACCGGATCTTTCTTCTCCGACGGCGGCGTCCTCCATACACCGTACCGCTCCGCCATGGCGCGACGACTCACAAACCGTTCTTCTTCTTTTTCTCCTTCTCCTTGTTGCTGTTGTTCATCGTCCATTGCCTCCAAATCCATGCTTCGTTCATAGGGAATGCCCGCCACATCGCAGTACCCGCTCACAAACAGCGCTGCACGCTCCACCCACCGCCAGCACGCCTCGGCGTCCACCGCCGCGATGGACTCGATCACAGCGCGCAGCTGCTTCCAGAACGGCGACCACTTCATGTGGAAGCTTCCCAGCAGCTCGCAGAGCACGCAGTCGCGCAGCGACGGCGGCAGCAGCCCCAGGCGGAGCGGCGTGACGCACTGCTGGAGCAGCGAAACACGCGGACCGTCCGAGGCCAGCGCCATCGGCAGCGACTCCATCTCGAACAGCAGCGAAATGGTCGTGGAAACGCCCACGTAGGCGGGAACGTCGGTGGTTTCCGCGGGGAGAAGGTACTACGCGAATAAGCGAGGGAGAAGGGAGGAAAGTACTTCGGGCTGGGAGCAGGATTGAAGAATGCGGAGCCAGGAGAGACGAATCACGTGGCTTGGATGCATGAAGAAGGAAGAGTAGTTTTGAACGAGCGAAGAAAAGGCGGCTTCGGACCGAAGCGAAGCAGGGAGCGATTCGTAATGATCTATTCGGTCAGTTCCTTCTATCGGACCGACGAGAAATCGTGGAGAGCAAAAGAGGGTAGAAGTGGAAACAGCGAAGCACGTCGGGGAACCGCTCGACCAATCGCTGCGACCCGATTCGAAACAGATTGGTCAGGACTTCGGCCATCGCCAGCACTTCGTTCTCCCCTGCAATTCACTCCTCCTCTCCGCATCCAACCCAAAATCATCTGCTGTCGCTCCGATTTCCCCGCGTTCGCTTCGCACTTCGACACACATTCCTCCAGTCGCCACTCCAAAAAACCCGCCAAATTCTGCTTCGCCTCCCCGCCCAGTTCTGCGTCGCCCTCCACCTGAAACGCCTCCACTGCGTGCAGAATGAGCGCCAATTCGATCAGCGACGCCGCGCTCAAACGACGCAGAAGCAGCGAAATGACCGCTTTTGACTCGCTCAGCGAAGCAGGAACCGCGCAATCTGCCGCCAAAATCTCATCCAGCGTGTCGTTCAGCAGAACCCACCCCAACGAGAACCGCGGGAAGTCCGCCGGGATGGCGAGAAGAACCGCGGAAATGGCTTGGAGGAGCATCTGAATGAGTTTCTCCTGCATAACCGAGCGGAGAACGCACTGCGTCATCTGCGGAACCCATTCGATCAGCTGCTGAATCTACGACTCATTCTAAAAAAAGCGCGGGGAACGAAGAAAAGGGAGGGTTTGGAGGATTGCAGACAGGACGTGAAGTTTCGCATGAGTCGGTTCTGCGTCATCACGTTGGAATTTCCCTGCTTTTCGGTGTGGATCCAGAGCGAATGGAGCAGCGAAATGAGCGAAACACGCGAGCGATCCGCGGAAGGATCCAAGCGATTGAGCAGAAGCGGAATCGCGTTCTGCACGAATTCGAAGAAGTCCGGATTGTGTTTCACGTGGATCCCCGATTTGAACTGCACCCAGATGGTCAGCAGATCGATGAAGGGTTCCTCGTTTCCCTGATTCAGTCGATCCAGTCCGTCGCGAATCGCCGCTAGGAACGGACCGCTTTTCTGCGGATCGATGGCCCTACTCTCAACCCATAATCAAAAAACGCACTCAGCCAGGCAGTACTGGAGTTCGTACATGATGTCCACAAAGCTCTGCGCAGGCTTCGAAGTGGTTTTATTCAGCGGCTTCTTCCCCACCAGCACGTCGATCAACGCTTTGTAAATGTCGATTCCATTGCGACGCGCCTGGCCGCCGACGCCTCGAATCGATTCGAACAGCAGCGAGGAGATTCCGAGGACCATGGGCTCCGAAATCGATTCCTTGCGAGACACTGCCTTCAGAATGACGAGAAGCTCTTTGATTTGTTCGTTCCCTTGCTCGCGAGCGAGTTTGGAGACGCTCGACGCACTTTTGATCTCGACTTTCTTCGCGGAACTCATGTGACGGAGCAGGTAGCAGTAGGATTCGCACGCGAACTGGCGAACGAACGGGGTTTTGTGGCCGAAGAGAGGGCCGTAGTACTTGCGAATGATCGAAATGTGGTCGCGAATGTCGTCGCCGTTGAGGTTTCGGAACATCATGAGCAGCGTTTGGAACACGTTGGATGTTTTCTCGGGCTCTTGCGGGTCCATGAGAGAGAGCAGCGTGGGGAGGAGCTTGTCGTAGTAAACGATCAATTCGCCGCTATGAATCAGAGAAGAGGAGAGAGCAAGCAACCGCATGTCGCGAGAGAGTACAGAGACGAGTTTCAAAATAGAGTCGATTGCTTGAGAATCGGGGATTGAGATGTGGTAGACGATGATATCGATGACTTTCGGTAGATTGTGAAGTAGCATCTCGGGACTCTTCACCAGATCGCACACCTCGTTGAAGAAGAAGACAAAATCATCACAAATATCAAACTGGTTTCTATAGGCTGTCAGTTCTTCCTGGAAGTGCGTCGAGTTATCCGCAATCTAGACAATTAGGCATTTCACAAACAAAACTACTTGTTTTGCTCTTCCGCTATAACTAAATGTTGCGAGTTGGACAACATCCGTAACAGTACTTATTCGCTCCTCGAAATTTAGATAACGGAATCTACACACTAAGTCCTGCTTTTCGGAATGGCAAACCTTCGTTTTGTATTACTAAGAGGATTCAATGACTTTACTCGATCTCCCATAATCGTAAATTAATAGGTACCAAGCTAACTAAAAGAATGAGAGTTCAATCGAGCAAAAGCAATGGCTTTTTCTGTAGTTTGTGAGGTTGCCAAAAAACAAGGACTTTTTCATTTTATTCCCTAAAAACATCCAAATTGGTTGAGCATGATTATGATTGTAAACCCACTGCATTCTATCATCCACAAAAGTGTCAAAAACGGAATAATGCCGATCCTCCACGCATTTCGATTCCAACAAACACGTCCAGTTATTCAATCAACTCTTCATAATAAATCTGTTGCCTTCTAAAGCACACGGGAAAATTCTCTACATCCTTGTAGTCCTCATCCAGCCTCTCTTGAAGCCTATTATACACTTTCTTCATTTCGTTCACATTGTGTAACGCGTGTAAATACTTCTTTCGGAACCCCGAACTACGCTCAACCAATTTGGATGTTTTTAGGGAAGTCCATCGCAAATGCATGGTTTAAAATGTAAAACTGGAACCCCGCCTGACGAAGATGCTCGAAATACTGCACCTTGTTGTATCCATAGTCCACGAATTCCTCATGAAACAGTGGAATATCACGCGAATAACGCACCATCATATATCTTCGAATTAGTGGAATTCCAAAAATCGACGGCTCCATGAAATTGGTGAGGAAGCAGCGAATACGCGATACATGAGAATGTGCAGGAGCAGAATACCATTCTGGCATGAGATACATCTGTACGAGTTAATCATCATCATCATCATCAATGTCTTACATGTGTTCGCAGATAATTCTTATTCGAGTAGCAGATAAAACGACTCACGCATTCGATGAGCTCTGCTTTGTTCGAAGGCTCGATCGAATTCGAGCTATCTCTCACCCTCTTCCAGAAAAACCCACAAATACGCGCAGCTCTCGATCGTGGAACAGTGTTCCAGAACCTGACTGTTCTTGTAGAAAAACACGGGCAGAATCACCGCGGATCGGTTGCTCCGATAGAGAAATTGGGGTAGACTCATGACTTCTTCGTACGTGTTGACTGGACGTGAGAAAAAAGCGGAAAAAACAAACGGGAGACGCGAAGATCCATATCGAGAATGAGGAAATGCGTGGTTCGGATGTTTCGAATGGCGAGGTTTCGGAGATGGTTGATGGGGAAGACGGAGTAGAAGGGATGGGATTTGTTCACGAGATAGAGGAGGATGGTGACACGATCGGGAATGTGATGAGAAGCGAGATATCGCAGAATGAAGAGCTCGTAGTGCGGCGTGCAGTGGATGACCAGCACGATCGGACTACAAAGCGATTAGCAAACAGGTTCGTTCATTCATTCATTCAATTCATTCAATTCATTCAATTCATTCAATTCATTCAATTCATTCAATTCATTCAATTCATTCAATTCATTCAATTCATTCAATTCATTCAATTCATTCAATTCATTCAATTCATTCAATTCATTCAATTCATTCAATTCATTCAATTCATTCAATTCATTCAATTCATTCAATTCATTCAATTCATTCAATTCATTCAATTCACAAACAAACAAGCCAAGAGAACATACCCATGATAGCGGTACATAAACTGACGGAACAAAAACAGACGATTGTACCCGAATGCCGTCGCGATCGCTGTCACATCCGGCTTCTGCGACTCCGACGGATACCACTCTACTCATCACCCTCGTGGAAACGTGGAAACCCGCATCGGAATAGGGAACTTCTTTATCTCCGACGAATTTCCGAATCTGCAACCCGTCTTTGAACGTATCCTTTTTCACCACGGTTTTTTTGTTCCCCGGCAGCATGCAGCCGTCGCAATAAATCGACTTATCGGAATAGTATTTCACGTTGTGGAAGTCGGAGTGATGCTGCGCTCGCCGCACGACCAATTCGTTCTGTTTCTTCTTATACTCGATGATTTCGCGCTGCGTGGCGGTCTGATTGTGGATTTTTGCTCGCATGGTTCGCAGCCATTCCGTCTCTTTAAAGCTCAGCACCGACGCCACGGAATTGTATTTCTCCGTCACCGAACGGAAGCACGAATCGCGGTGCATTCGCGAAGACAGCATCGACACCACACGCCTCTCGCGGCTGTGAATCTCGTTGAATCGCACGATCGTGTAGTACGGAGACACGTGATCCGCGGGAAACACGCCGTCCAATCGCAGCGTTTGGTTCCGCATCGTCTCATAATCGCGGGAATTCCGCGCCTCCTGCTCGCTGGCTCGCAGATCGGCGTCGATTTGACGGTTTCGCGCGTCGCATTGGTCGTCAGAAGCGAAGGAATAGCTGGGATGGTGGTCATAAAAGAGCTTTTTGGAGGTGGCGACGAGGGGAAGCGAGCACGTGGCGTCGCTGAGAACGATGGAGAGCGGCGTAATGGGCTGGCTTCGGGGAGGCTTGTCGTCGTGGATGTTGTCGACGGGGAGAGAAGTGGTGGGAGGAAGGGAATCTTGAGGAAAGACTGAAGACTCTGAAGGAGAAAAAACGGAGGATTCCGATGGAGAAGGAGAAGAAGGAGAAGGAGAAGAAGAAGGAGAAGAAGAAGGAGAAGGAGAAGAAGATTCGATTTGGTTGGATGATTCATCGGACGATTTGAAAAACTCAGGAGCGGTTGGAGAGGCAGAATGGCCGCCAAGAAGGGAGGATTTGGGGGCGAATAGCACGGGCTGGAGAGTGGGAAGGGACGGCTCCGAACTGACAAGCGGCGAAGGACTCGCTTTTTGGCTTCGTTTACTTGCCCACACCTTGTGAAGGACAATCTCCTTGGGTGCTTCGACTTCTTCTTTTTCTTCTTCGGCACGCGAAGAACTCCTGAGAGAAGTCAGCGGGGAGGAAGCAAATGATGATGAAATTGAAGGTACAACATCATCAAGTACCTTTCGAACATTCCCCGCAGATAATTCACTCGATAAATCATCCTTCTCCGATTCTGACTCATTTTTTGTAAAATTTCGGTTCGCTACAGCCAAAACAGCAGACTCTTCTTCTAAAGTTGAGTCTTCGCTGATTTGGCGTATCCCTTGTTCATCTAGTTTATTTGTATCTATTCTTGAACAAAACTCAAACCTCTTACTGATTTTCACAATTTGGCCGAAGCGACGAAAAGAAAACACCAAATCTTTAGAGTAGACCTGCTTATTGCTAGACGGTCAAGAAAAACCAGAAAAGCTCACAAAAACAAATGCAGGTTTACTGTCTTTACATAGAATAAAAATATAAATGCAGCTAGAATCCATTTCGGTAGGAGACCCATTATTGACAAAAACAACTAAAACTGGAAGTAAATTGTGAAGTGTTCACAACGTACAAAAACACATCCCGCAGAATTAGAGTGCCAATGAACAGTAATTCAGGCAAGGGTGAGCATTATTGGTGTTTCTTCTCATTAATGAAAGGTGTTCGAAACACATGTATTCTTTGTTGATGCTTTTTACTGTATTGAGAGTGTAGACTACCTAACTATTATCGTTTCCTTAATAAACTAGCTGGATACTCTTTTCGGCCTATAAGTGGTTTTCTTGGCTATTGTCATCCATTTCAGCCACACCGGATTTTTGCAACAGCAGTGCAGTCTGCCTATGTGTGTTCAACTTGTGGCAGGGAGTATTCGAAGTGGCAGGGGCAGTGCTCCTCCTGTCATTCTTGGAACTCAATACAAAAGGTGTGCAAAACAGAAAATGCGGGGAACACGTTCCATCCAGCAACCAAACTCGTAAAGCCTTCGAAAATTAGGGAGATTAAACCTGTCGCACACTCCCGCATTGTTCTCCGAGGGAACGAACTCAATCGCGTTCTTGGGGGCGGTGTGGTACCTGGATCCCTTGTTTTAATTGGTGGAGAACCCGGCATTGGAAAGAGCACGTTGCTTTTGCAAATGGCTTCGGACATTTGTGCCTCAAGGAAGGCGAGCGTTCTCTATGTTTCTGGAGAAGAGACCGAAGACCAAGTGAAACTCCGTTGTGACCGTCTGGGAATTGACTCAGAAAGTCTTTCCCTCCTCCACGAAACAGATTTGGATTCTGTTCTCCACTATGTGTACCAGCACGTTGTTTCCAACTCCATTAAATGATTTGCAGCCATCAGACTTCTCTGCTTTGGTCATCGATTCCATCCAGACAGTCGAGCTCCAAGGAGTTCCCACTGCCGCCGGATCGATTCCTCAGGTCCGTTCCTGTGCATCGCGTCTTCAAGAACTCGCAAAAACTCTGAATATTTCAGTGTTTCTGACAGGACATGTAACAAAAACAGGCGATTTGGCGGGTCCCCGAACATTGGAACACTTAGTAGACACGGTGTTGTATTTGGAAGGAGATTCCGGGACACACACTCGAATCATACGAAGCGTGAAGAACCGATTTGGTCCCAGTCATGAGCTTGGTTTGTTTGAAATGAAAGAGAATGGAATGATTGAAGTAGAGACGAGGGAGATTTGAAATAAGGAAATAGAAAACGGATTTGTATTCGTCATTTTTGACCACAAAACCATCGAAAAACCACACAATGCTTGAGGAGGGTTGCTCCGTGGGAATGATTTTGAATGGAACACGAGCATTGCCGATAGAGGTAGAGATCACCAGTACTTGATAGAAAATAGTTTCAATCACTGCTCAGCAAATACAATTCACAGCTTCGACCTCCCCAAAGTCGATGCATTGGCGTCTCGTTCGACCGATTGCAACTATTGTTATCTGTGTTGAAATCGAAAGAGCGAATTGCAGTCGGCCAATACGATGTGTTTATCAATGCAGTGGGAGGAATCCAAGTGTTTGACTCGTCATCCGACTTGCCAGTGGTGATGAGTCTGCTAAGTTCTCTGAAGAAAGAGCCGATTTTGGCATCTACTTGCTTCATTGGAGAGATTGGACTTACAGGAGAACTTCGGCCCGTCCAGCAGCT
Source organism: Blastocystis hominis (assembly GCF_000151665.1). Classification (NCBI taxonomy): domain Eukaryota; class Bigyra; order Opalinata; family Blastocystidae; genus Blastocystis; species Blastocystis hominis. The sequence continues at coordinate 452,147 of NW_013171819.1, forward strand.
CGAGAGCAGATTGAAAACGGCAGCATCGCTCGGTTTTCAGCAGTGTATTGTCCCGGCGATAGAGGGATCTTCGATAAAAGATCATTACGTAAGGGTTTCGGAGAGATGGTAAAATAGGGTGACATGGAAGTAACCCAGATGAAACGAATTCATGACGTGATTAGTGAGATATTTGAGAGTTTTATTGTTTGATTGAAATAATCTTTTATTGGAGAGGATACACGCCCATTGAAATGAATCGTGCTGAATTATTGCAAAAACCATAGCACAAAAAAGAGGCTTTTTATCAATAAAAAGCTGCAGTCACAGATATGTAGAATATTTATATGATAAATTGTAAATCAGGATCATTTCGTTATGATTCCATTATACTCTATTTGTGTATCCTGTTGACAAGTGATCTTCTTTTTGTAATAATAGTCAATTGATTTCACGCTATTCTATCTATCTGTATGCTTATCGTGTTGTTCATAATTTATTGGAAATAGATACAGAGAGAATTGTATCTCAACTCCATAATCATTTTTGTAATAACAAAACAATTGATAAAATATAAAACAAATCTCTTTTTTCGACGCAAAATCGAAACAGCGAAATACATTCAGAAACAATTCCACTCATATTTCAGCACTCATGAAATATACATATAATAAACTATTGAGTACAATCCAGCTCAATAACTCGATCGTCTTTATTCAATCGTTAATATTTTGGTGAGTTATCATATTCGACTATTGAACACTGAACTATTCTATATTATCTAGATTTAGATTTACCATTTCTCAATAACTCTTTGTTTTCATTAAAAAAATGGTTATATTAAGGATTGGAACAAGATAAATAAGCCTATCTGAATTGCGATGATAGAAGAGAGTCAATCGATGATTGACTCCTGAATCAATAGCCAAAGAATGTCGGCAAAGGGTTTGGAACAAAACAAGAATTAATATACCATATCTGTTTAATCCAATGGAATTAAATGATGGCTGTAGATCCAGTACGAAAATCACCATTACATGATTTAGGGAACTTGATCAGCGAGAATCGAAGAAACATCTATGAATCAAATCAACTCAAGCAAGCAAGCAATACTTGAAATCGATTTCGATCGAACATACTTGAATGAATAACATTTCCAATCCCCGGGTAGACAGACATCTTGCAGATTTGGAATATCTAGATTCTATCAGTAGTCAAAATCCAAAAATACTTTCCAATGTCACTACACGAAGATCACAGAAACTCCATTCTTTGGAAATAATGGATGTTAGATTTGGAAGATCTACAAGGCAAATTATTTTAATTTTATTTTAGTGATACTTCGCATTATCAAAGAACAAGACTCATCATCATCTCTACCATCAAGTGCACAACAGCCGAGTTGAATGGATTGTAATGATGGAAGATCTACATCAATCATTTCAATCCAATTCATTCAATACTTTCAATTATTGTTGTTAAAGAAGCATCGAATGAAAAATCACCTAATATGATGGATTGTAAATTAGGAAGATCTATGCATCATTCAAATATTCAATATCATATCAATACCTCGAATCACAAATGAACTGTAATAGAAATTGTATGACCAATTGCCAATTGTTCCTATTCGAATGGATTGTAATTGTGGTAGATTCTTCAATTCAAAGTCGCCAGCATAATCATTAAAACTATATTCACCTATTTGAATGGATTCCAATGATTCACAATTCAATATGTGGAATGATTTCGATTTATCATTTCCAAACCAATTCTTCTCTTGGGTAAATGAATAGTTTCCAATTTTGATAGTTTTCAATCCATTCAATCCATCGATTATGAATGTTTGCACTGATTCAAAACATTCATCGCCGATTTCGATTGATTCCAAATTGTACAACAATGAAACATCCCAATCAACCAATACACATTTGTAGTCAGTTTCAAATGTTTCATTCCCATATTCATTGGCTTGCTTCCATCTCCTTCATATTTTTCATCTATATCACATTCAATTCCATTATACCATTCACATTCATTCACTAATTTACCATATCGATCATACACTTTTCCACTTCCAAATCGATTATCATCACACCAATATCCTTCATATTCAATCAAACCATTATTATGATAACTCGTTCCATATCCAAATCGTTTCCAATTGATCATTATGCCCTTGTACAACAAGAATCCATCATCATCATCATGCATTTCACCATATCCAAATGGAATTCCAAACTTGTTTTTTGCCAATATCAATCCTTCAAATCGACTTCCATGATCCAAATCCACGATTCCTTCTACTTCTATGGATTGTTGTTCATTATATGAAATAGCACCAATTTGATGATTTCCAAACACTTTCAACACTTTCTGCTCATTGAGCACAAATCCTTGATTCATGAATACTCCATTGTTGAATTGCAATACTACACATTCTCTATTACTCAATATGAGTGAAATCCAGCCATTTGGTTTCATTTCTTTACCCAAGCATCCCTGCACATTTTGAATAATGGAACTATCAATATGATAGTTACTAATAACAGAATTGACAAAATCAACAATGTTTTGCATAAAGATAATAAACAGTGTATGAAACGACCAGGCGTTTCAAATTGCACTTCGTTTCTTCTTTTCGATTGAACCCATTATTAATATTATTATGTATGGATCTGAATTGCTGGTGTATTATAAACTGGAAAGAAGAAATTAGATTCTCACCGGGTCTGACCTATTCTGATTTTCTTAATTTCATTACATTTCCATATATCCATTTAATTTTGGCATAATTTTACGTACATGGAGCTTTGATTATTTTATATTTCGCTTTTTCATAAGCTTCACACTTTTACTTCGAAATGATTGCTTCATGAAGTTCGTAATAGCTTTATTCGTTTATAGATAGTTGATATTCTAACCGCATTATTCTATTTTTTAATTAATCGAAAGTACAGAAGCACATACGATAGGAATTGCTTGATTTTCAAAATAGGAAATTGCTATAGAATATAGAACGAAAATTCATCATTTCTATATGTCAATCGGCTAAATGAATTGATTCTCAATGGATGGTCTTTATCATAATATAAATAATCTATATTTAGTACAATGAATGATGATGCAGATAGAAAGGCAGAACATATAGAGCAGTTATTAATTGTAATGAGTAGCAAACACATCAATCCATTGACTAATTTGGCAGATAGAATCTATAAAAGTATTTAGAAATAAAATGCTGACCTTCTATTTCAACGATAAAACAGTGAGGAATCAGATGAGTTTCATGCAATGTTTACAGATATTCCTGAAAGATAGAGTTCAACAGTAAATTACAATCACAGTTCACTGTTAATTCGAACAGCTCATAGGTATAAATGGGTATTATCATCTAACATGATTATCTCTTTTTTGTTATATCATTATGGAATCGGGTTGTCAAACAAGGATTTAGCTAACCATGTTTATGCATCATTCCAACACTGATACTACAGCATATCCACATCTTTTTACCCCTTTTTTCCTTTCCGTTTCGAAAATAGTTTCTATAATATCCTTAAGATTACCACTGATTGGCCATCCGTTATTTTCACCATTTTTGATTGTATTTAAAATGGATTTAACTATAATATCTTCTTGTGTGAAATTAATAAATTCCCAATTATCAGTGTTGGATGAAATAGACAGCAGTTTATTGAAAAGTGTTAATAATCTCGAAAAAGAAAGTAGGTTCGTTGCAGAAATATAATATCACACTATGGATACTCGTTTTTACAACTTGGTTTACTATCCATGAACACAATAATGAATTATGGCCAAGACTATGAGTAATTTCCTACAAATTGAAAACATTCCACAGGAAATGAATAATAGTTGCTAAAGCCAGCATTACGTAGAAGACCAGTGGTGTAATAATAAGGAAATAAATGTATCTTTCATATGCTAATTCAAATAGTGTACACTCCGTTGTGATTATTATTGTATTATATTGTGGCTTTGATGGACTATTTTCAGTTTTTTGTGAAAATACCATTCTATCCTTTATGAAAGGAGTATATATTCTATTATTGCTGCTTGCATGTAACAATCCCATGGGAATGGTCATATGTAGTTTCGTTTGCCATTGAATGCGAGACCAGAAAAGTCCCTATTTACATCAATCGTATCTTCAAGGGAAATGCGTTTGAGGAAACCTTCCAGATTTGGGAAGGAGAGCCCAAAACGGGTACTCTGATGTACGAGAAGAATGGCCTCGACTTGGCAAATACTCAACAAAATTATGAGGTTTGCTTGAATAAGGCTCTTCACACCTTGGTTCTTTTGGATGCGTACGAAACACGACTCGTGATTAATGTCTAGTGGCGAAAACTATTGGACCCGTGACTCCTACATGACCATCTCGCAGGAAGGTGGTATCATGATTGGCCGTTACACCCTTGATAAGTATTCACGCCGCGAGTTCAAGTTTCAGCCCCATTCGGTTATGGAGAAGGGTTCATCCTGGAAGTACTCGAGCACCTATGCTGAGAATTGGAACACGCAAGACTTTGATGATGTTGGTTGGTCCTCAGGTTCCTACTTCCCTGTCGCCAACACGGACGTTATCACACGCTACTACCGCAAGACCGTTTCATTCGGTGATTTGGCGGGCTTTGCTTCCTTCGAGCTGGCTGTGAACACAAACTACGGTATCGCCATGTACGTGAATGGACAAGAAATCTATCGCCACAACCTGCCTGCTGACGCTTCGGCCACCACTCCCGTGGAAGCAGAGGAGGAGGAGGCGTACTATCATCGTGCTTTTGCGAATCGCCACTTGCTCGACGGATCGGCTGTGCTGGCTGTGGAGATTCATTTCCCTGCTGATCACGCGCCCATCGTGGATCCGTTCAACGCGTTCGTGAATCTGGTGTACGGCAACTCGCACCGTACCTTCGATGGATCGGTGTCGGGAGATCATCTGGAGGATTATTGGGATGAATTGGGTGCGAATCTGTGGGACAATCAGCTGTGCAACAAGTGGTACAACAAGGGCTTCCCCGCGCAGAACATCTACACGTTCAACAGCAATCGCGCGGAGTACGTGAACTACTACACCATCACCACCGGTAACCAGGATGTGGAGCGTCGCCCCACGCAGTGGAAGCTGGAGGGAAGCAATGACGGAGAGAACTGGGATTTGCTGGACGCGCACATCGGCTATTCGTGGGATGGCTACGGCAACACTGAGCATTTCCCTATTCCCCAGGTGACCAAGGGATACAGAATGTTCAAGTGGACGCTGCAGGCTTCGGGAATGAACGAGGCCGAGACTTCGGATGTCTCGCTCTACGCGATGGATCTGGAGATCGCTCCCAAGGAGATTTCCTACGGCAAGAACTTCGTGTTCTACCCTGGACAGTCCGTGAATGTATTCCCTGTCACCAAGGGATTCTCCGACTGGAGCATTACCCCCGCTCTTCCTAACGGCATGTCGATCAACCCCAACTCCGGTCTCATTTCGGGAACCGTACCTGGGGGTGTGGAGGTGGGTCAGAAGACTTACACCGTGTCGGCTACGCTGGCGGGTGCGGAGGAGCCTGTGACCGGTGTGCTCTCTATCAACTTCCATACCTGCTTGGGCAATGGATATCGTCGTGTGAAGATCGATGCGATCAAGGGAAATCGCCGTGCTCGCCAGAGCTACGATATCGTGTCCAATGGAGAAGTCGTGGAGTCGGTCAATCTGATCGAAGTGTACAATTCTTATACTGGAAGTGACACATCGTCGACCTCCCAGACCGACTATTTCTGTCTGCCTGAAGGAAGCTATGAGATGGTCTTCTATACTTATAATGGAGTTGAGAAATGGGTGGACGGATCGTCCATCACGCTGAACACCTACACGCACACTGCGGCGAGCTTCTTCATTGGAGTGTATTCTGGAATGAGAAATGGCGATCGCATCACGTTCTCGAACAAGTTCTTGATGAGCGGAGAGATGAACAAGTGGACTTATCTGGCTGACGGAACGGTGCCTGAGGGATGGAACACTGTGGAGTTCGGCGATTCGTGGACGACTCTGACCGAAGGCAACACGGTGTCGCAGTCTGTGTGGCTGTTCCGCTCGACTGTGGAGATGGACACCATCCAGGGCTACAACAGCTACGAGCTGAACATGAACTGCCGTACGGGTGTGGTTGTGTATCTGAACGGTGTTGAAGTGTACCGTGTGGGCGTGGAAGGAGAGGTGACTTCTGGAAGCACCTCCACGATCAATAGCAACAGCTTGAATCCTTATGTGCTCGTCGGATTGGTGGGTGCCAACTATCTGAAGGAGGGAAGCAACGTGTTCGCTATTGCTGTTGTGAACAGAGATGCCACGGAGCGAGCCATTGACTTCACTGCCACTCTGACTCTGCGTGCGGCGACTGCCGATCTCGCCCATGGAACTCAGCTAACTTCCTCTGCCTCTGGCGGTACTGCTGGAAACGCTTTTAACAGAAACATCGCGAGCAAGTAGAGCGCGGAGCTGAGCGGATCCTTCCTCCAGTTCCAGTGGACGGATTCGCAGTATCGTCGCCAGCAAGTGAACAAGTTCTGCCTGGTGTCCGCTGCCAACGCTCCGGGTAACGAGCCTTCTGCGTTCACTGTGTCCACTCTGAACGGAGAGAACTGGACCCCTGTGGGAACCTACACGGGTGTGTACTGGACCGAGCGTGCTCAGCGCCAGTGCTTTTACCTCTCCGACCCTGTAGCCATCCAGGGCATGAAGCTCGAGTTCACCGCTGTGGCTGCGCCCGAGAGCACCACCGTGGAGCTGGCTCTGTTCGATTTCCTGGAGGAGAACACGGACAAGGTTCTTCCCGATCTCTCCTTCTCTCCTGCTGCCATCAGTGGAATCGTCAACGTCCCGATCGAGCCCATTGCTCCTGCCAATCCCTACTACGAGGAGTTCTCTTCGAGCCCCGCTCTGCCCGCTGGTCTGGAATTCGGAAGCAACGGAGCGATCTACGGAACTCCCACCGAGACCGCTTCGGGTGTGTACACGATCACCGGTATCTCGATCAACGGCGAGGCCTTCAACACCACTGTGGCCATTGATATCAAGCAGTGCACTGGAGACGAGTCCCTTGTGTATGTCCACATCACCGACACTGGCTCGCGTGGTTATTACATGGGATACGAATTGAAGGATCCAGTTTCGGACACTGTGGTGGGTAGCCGCAGCGAGTTCGACAACAACGCTTTGTACATGTATCATCCCTATTGCCTGGGTCTGCGCAACTACCAGATCACTATGAAGGATTACTCGCGTGTGGCTTGGCGGGGTAGCCTTGAGATTCTGACGGCCTCCAAGAAGGTTTTGACCTCGTTCACTGTGGGTGGAAGCGTGACTCCCAAGACGGAATCGTTCTTCCCTCGAGAGGGCTACAGCGATGATTTGGATTGGCGCTATCTGATGGACAACACCGATCCTGTTTCCAACTGGTACACGAGTTCGTTCAATGGCGAGTGGCAGACCAGCAAGCTCGCCGATATGCCTGCTCCTCAGTACACTGCTGCCTACTACTGCACCACGTTCAATCTGTACTCGGCTCTGCCCTATGCCACCATGGATGTGACTGTGTACACGCGTGGAGGTTTCATTCTGTACATCGATGACGAGGAGAACGCTCGCTACAACCTGCCTCAGGGAGCCACAAACCATCTGACGCAGCCTGTGACCGAGGCGGAGGCCGCTTCGGGCATTCGCATCTCGATCGATATGAGCCACATCTCCAACCAGAACAACGTGCTGTGCGTGGAAACCCACACGATCAGCGTCCCTGAAGAGAACGAGTTCAACGTGGAAGTGGAGTTCGTGTACACTTCGACCGATCTGGTGGTGGATGGAACGATGAGCGCTTCGGATTTCGGTTATGATGATGATGAGTGGCATGAGACCAACGCCAACATTTTCGATAAGAGCATTAATAACAAGTTCAACGTCATGAACGATGATGCGATGATCGGAACGTACCACGTGTGGGCTGCCTGGACCTACAACAACAACCGCCGTGTGATCATCAACTACCTTCGCTTCTATGCTGGAAGTGAGGCTCCTCGTCGTCCCAAGAATTTGGATCTGTACGGATCGAACGATAATGGTGCGACCTGGCAGTTGTTGATGGCGCAGCAGCCTACCTGGGAGAATGGTAATGGCTACGGCTACAACCGAGAGTACACGTTCACAAACACGGTGGCTTACAACATGTACAAGCTGGAGGCCTACAAGTCCAATCTGGAGGGTATCGAAATGGCCGAGGTCTACTTCGGAAACACCAAGGCTGCTGAGATTTGCGCCTCGCAGGACAACTATTCGAGCGCGTACGTGGGCAGCAAGGCGTTCATTTCCTGCCCCACTGGATACACTAGTAGTAGGGAAATGGCGCATAAAACGCGAAAATTTTTTCGGCCCTTTTTCGGCCAACGTTGCCCTTCAGACCCCCTCAACTACAAACCGCGCGTCCAAAGTCACCCCTCAGACCCCAACTTCCATAGCTCATCATGACTCACTTTGGTCAACCTGTAATTTTTGGCTTTCATAAGAAATAAGGTCACCAAAATCAACCTTAGCCTACTTGCCCACCTCAGAGACCATGGCGCAAAAAGCGCGAACCCATTTTCGGCCCTTTTTCTGCCATTTTTATTCCTGGCTGCCTTTTTAGACCATTGCTGCCCATTGCCCACCTCAGAGACCATGGCGCATAAAGCGCGAAAACCTTTTCGACCATTTTCTGCCAATGTGGTAATTGGGGGAGCAAAGCTCCCCCGGGGAATCTTCGATTCCTCCCCATTGTCTGCCCTTTATATAATGGTAAAGAGAGAAAGACCATGCACTACTCCATGCTTATTCAAGGCTCACCTACCAACGGCTCATTCACCTGGATCAACCCCTACAAGTACAAGAATCCTTATATCACTTCCATGACTGTCCTGTTTCGACCCAAGGATGCCCAGGCTATGTTCAACAACGTGGACACGACGAATGTGATTACTAACAGCAATGATGAGACTGTGACAATCCCTGCTGGTTATTACACGATCAGTGAGATCATTGCCTTGCTCAATACCATGACCGATACTACATTCTCGATATCTACTAACGCCTCGTCGTTCGGCTGTATCTGGATTCAGTCTCCACACACCATTGACTTCACAGATGCACCTGACATTCGTGAGATCCTCGGCTTCGATGGACGAACGGTCATTCTGCCTGCTTCGTTCAGTGGATCGAATGTGATTGATATCACGCGAAATCGCCAAGTGATCCAGGTCTACTCGACGATCGTGCGATCATCGGATCTGAAGATTGCCAACCAGAACAACAACCTGCTCACCACAATGATCATTGACGATCCAACGGCTGACTACGTGCGAAGTGTGGAAGACGTGTGCATTCCAATGATCACTCGGTTGGATCAATTGATGTTCGTCTTCCGCGATATGGATGGAAAGATGATGCGACTGAACGGCGAATTCGAACTCCAGTTGACTATTGATGACGTGATGGAGGAAGTGCCTTCATCGATGGGGGAAGCTTCGCTTCCCCCGGGGGTGACATCGTCACCCCCAACGATTGCCTCTGCGAACCAATTCAGTATGATCGAAGTGTTCGGCAATACCACCAAGAAGGAAGTGAATCTGGACAATCCTCTCTCGTTCGACCAGTGCTACATCTCGTCTGTATCGTTGTATACGGACTTCGTGTTGCACAACGTGCCGACTGATCAAGTGGTGCTAATCAATGCTGTCGCTACGATTCAAGAGATCGCGATACCACGCGGTGCATACGACATCGAAACGATCATTGCAAAGCTGAATGCAAGTGATGCCCTGTTCGAATTGGTGTATAGCGGCGAGAATGCGTTCCACATCACGGTAGATCATTTCTACATGATTGATTTCACGAATGCACCAGAGATCAGGTCGATCCTCGGATTTGAATCGGACATCTTGGTGAAAGGAGTGGATAACCCGAAGCGCTACTACCTGTCTTCCTCATGTAATCACGTGGTTGTTACTGATGGCACTGTCTCGCACATGTTGACATTGCCTGTCGGTTACTACACGTTCAGCGAGTTCATCGAGGCTGTCGGTGCTGAAATGGTGAAAGTGCTTCCACTCACATCCATGACGATCGAGAATGATCATGTTCGTTTCAATGTCCAAGCAGACGGATGGTATTTCGATCGATCCAGTATTGACACGACGATCGATGGTTTTGGTTGGACTCCATGGTTCAAATTGGCATCAACGGTACGAAATCTGTGCATCGAACGACCTGTGGAAACTTCGTTCAACCCTGAAAGCGATTCCCCTCCTGATATGACGAATGATCAAGGTATTGGTGGTCATGCGTACATAGGATCAAACACCTTCATTGCGTATGACTGGAAAATGCGTACGAATGATAATCGGTTCCTGCTAAAGCCTCTCGCGACATACACGATGCGCCTAGCTGATGGTTCAGTACTCGATAGTGGTGAATTCTACATAACGGACGATACGTCTACCCCGATCAAGATGAATACTCTTACAACCACATGTTTTAATGAACTCAATGCTCGATATGCGAGTGCTATGGAACTACCTCCATCTCACCAGAATGCGATTGCGTGGACGGTGAATGACAATAGAGAAAGCATGTCAAGGACTGCGAAGGACTATGCACCAGAATTGGAATTGCATATCACATCGGAAAATACAGGTGACTTGGTGTCATCGAATGGTTCTTCGATCGGACCTTGGTATTCCAAGGATAGTATATATCACACGAGAGTGTTTATCGATACGACGAATTTTATACTTGGAATACGTGGATATGGCGAAAGACCTCTCACAATCCAACGAGGTCATTATAGCGCTATTGATATCGTGAATATGATCGCTAATGTGATCAATGATATGTGTGTTTCATTCTCCCTAGGCACGTACTTGGTATATGTCATTGCAGATAATGGTGGTCGAGTACGAATGGGATGTCGAAATGGTACAGAACCACGATTCATATTGTTTTGTGATAATCCATGTTTCAAGATTATACCCGGACCATACGCTGAACCAGGTGGTGTGTATCTGTCTTGTTATTTCGAGTTTTATCGCAATTACTACATCAGAATGCCCGAGTTGACATCACCTTACGAGTTTGCGATGGCAAACATCGATGGTCTGAATGTGACGAATATGATCAAAGGTAGTACGTATTCCGATCGTGCTGTGTCGATCGAATTCATACAACCGACACGTGTTACGTATGTGAGGAATGATGAAGTTGTTGTTCCATCATTGGCTACCTTCGTTGACTGGGAACAATCTGAGTCGTACACGGCTAACACGACGATTCGCTTCCCGTACGGAATGATGACACTGGACGATAGTGCTGCTGAGACAGTCATTACATACACGGATGACATTCAGACACTCACGTGGACCATACCATCACGACTGACACAGGCTGACATGATATGGCGCATGAATCAATGTTTTGACTCGGCTGCACTGAACATACGATGGAAAGCTGAGTCAGATGGGTACTACATTCACGCTGACTATGTGTTCTCGTTGAGCGGCAACCTGGGAACCATAGTTCCCGCTTCAGGATCGCAATCGCATACATGGCGTATCCCTTTCGACGATGGTGTGTACTATGCCAACTATGGTCCATTGGTTGCCGAGTATCCTGTCGATATCACGAACGGTCTATCGAACATACAGCTGTATTGCAACATCGTGAAAAGCAAGACGATACCACTGCTTGCGAATGTCCCGATGGACAACTTGTACAAGAATTACTTCTACAAGAATCGCATGTTGGTACCATGTTCTGAATTGCTTGATCGCATCGTGTACGAACTGAAGGACGAAAATGGTGACCCGCTATCGTTCATTGGGAACGTGTACCTGCTAATCGGATTCACCGTTTCAGGAGGAAATAATAAATGAATCTAGTGTTCAACATTGCTCGAACGTACGAACATGAATTCACAAGTAACAATCTCATCAAAAGCGACATGGTAATCGATCGGATATCGATGAAGGGAGAATCGCCTGGCACCTGTCTTGTCCTTGATCGAGTGAACAACATGCAAGAACGACGACAGTCTCCGTTGGTTGTATTGAACGAGAAGTACACGGAGAATGCACACATGAACGTCGTGGTACCCAAAAGTCGCAAATGGTCATTCTCGTTGACCGATAAGACCGGTGCAACGATTGCCTTACCAATGCCGATTACAGTGTGCATTCACTTTCATGTTCTCCAAAGTAAATGAGTCATAGTTGTGCACTACCGGTGAGTGTGATTAACCACAATACAGTAATTCCGAAGAACAACGAACGATACCATGAAACGTTCAACACAGTGATCATGCCTCGTGACCTTGTGTACAAGATCACTTCGATTACATGCAAGATCGATACAACGTCTCTCTGGAACATTCGTGCAATGAATGTGGTGAAGGTTCAAATGCTGTCAGGGTTTGAAATGGTGTACAACGTCGGTCCTGGCTACTACTCGATTACCGAGTTATGCCGTGCGATAGCCGATTCCATCCAGGTAGACGATGTTAACCGAGCACACCTGAACAGTGATGTGGCGACCGCTGTTGACCTTAGTGGCGCACCTGATTACACGAGTATCCTCAAGTTGGACAGTGTGGTAAGTGCTTTCACGGTTGCCACGGAACCTTACGACATCACGAACGGCAGGAGTGTGATCCGAGTGTACAGTAGTATCAATGCTCAAACATTCGGTCTGAAGAGTCCGCTGATCGATAACCTGATTCACGTATCGATGGGACTGAACAACATGATCACTTGGGACAACCTATCGATCGATGTGATTGAACAATCGAACCTGGACTACATTGATTGGGTGCTGACAGATGCGAATGACCGTCCGATCTCCTTGAATTCGAATGTGTACATCTCATTCACGATTTCATGCTACACCAAAGTAAAGTAGGGGAGACCGTTGGTCTCCCCGGGAGGAACAAAGTTCCTCCCATAGTAAATGGATGAATACGTTGCTACAATTCCAATCATTCGATACAAGCCACACAAAGTGAAATCGAGAAACATGATGGACAAGATGTTGAATCGTTATTTCGATAAAGTCGTTGAAAGTGAATTCAATCAACAGCGAATGAGGAGCGAACAATGGCGACAGAAGCGAATCTTGTTTGATTCGTACATGAATCTCTCACCTGCTGAACGTCGTCGTGTATCCGTCTCTGACATGCGTGGATATCAAATGCAGCGAATTGATAATGAGAACGTGCTGCTGTACTCATTCGAGGACAATGTGGTCTACAATGCTAAAATTGACAAACAATTCAACAAGATCATTGTCCAGTCTGTGAATCACAAGTTGTCTGACATGGAGAAACGAGCTATCTTTGATAATCCATTTGGATATGAGCCTGTATCACCCTATCGTATCCGCTACCAGAGATCACAGGTTGGCGATGCACAAATCGTGAATATAACTGGTGATCTTGGAGTCAGCATCAACGAAATGAAGAATGCTGCTGATGCCATATCGAATGCAGCTCAACAAATGGGAGAAAGCATCAACACATTTGCTCAACAGAATGCAGCGATTATCAATGATTTTGCTGGTCTGCGAGACGATGTGACAGCACAAGGTGATCCAGATCGAGCAGTCCTGCTGTGGAATGACGACAATAGTACAGTATATGTTAAAGGTGTGACACACTCTGCGAAACGAGGTGGCCCGAAATACAAAGACTTGGTAGCTGAAGGTCGTGTTGAACGTGGTCTATGGATGGTCAAACCCGAAGTACAACCTCTAAATGTAACGAGTGAAATCGTACAACAGATGGATGTGTCGCCCATTATCGCCAAGTTGAATGAAGTGATTGCTGTGATGAACAGCTTCGATATCCAGGTGAACCTTGCTAACATTCATGGAGCAATCAACCAAGTAGCACAACGAATCAACTTCTTAGAAGATAAGAAGACAGGTTATCCTATGATGTTAGAATTGTTGGAAGGTGTACAAACAAAATTGACAAATACGAACGATGGAATCAAGTCGTTGAGTGATAAGTATGCTGAAGTGGCAACAAGCATTGCAACAGGAGACGACAAGTTGATCCAGAATATTGGTGACTTGGTAAATCAACAGAAGGCTGTGATTGAGGAGAGTAATAGATATCTGCAAGGAGTCGAAGCTCGTCTCCAAGGAATTGAAAACAAACCTGATCCTCCTGCAATTGCTGATATCCAAGCATTGATTCCAACACAAAGTGAAATGCGAATCGATGGATTGACAGAGTTCATGAAGGCGCAGTACAATGATTTCTTGAAACAATGGCTAGAGCGAAATAGCTTCATTCAGCAATTTGTATCTGCTGAGTTGGCAAAAGCATATGATGAAATCAACAAACGGTTGGTTGAATCATTCAATACATTCACACCTTTGATTCAAAACGTGTCCAATGAATTGCAGACTACGAATCAGAATCTGATAGCTCTTGGTAATGCGGTTGCAGAAGAGGGAAAGGCAACTAGGAAACAACTATTGGATGGTACGAATGCTCTGGGCAACCAATATGAACAAGGACAAGCTCAAACAACCAAGTTAATCAAAGATTCTACGGGTGCAATTGTTAATCAACTCACTGACAATCAGACTCAAACTAACAACCTGTTGACAAATGGATTCAATTCCATGAGTAGCCAACTCACTGACAATCAGACTCAAACTAACAACCTGTTGACAAATGTTGGTAATGCAGTTGTTGATGGACATGCTCAAACTGGTCAGCTGATTACTACAATGAGTAATCATTTTGCTGATACTCAGCTGTCCCGGGAACAATTATATCAACAATTGTATCAGCAGAATATGAGAGGAATCCAGAACTTAATGGATGCCATTTGGCAATCATATGAATATTTCCGGAATCAGCCACAAATTCAACCTGTGATTGTACTGGACGGTCGTCAATCTGAAAGTGTAAATGCTAGTTTCACACCTCAAGCAATCGATCAAGTGAATCGAGCTGCAGCCTTGATTGACGCGTATGAAAGTAAAGATTCTAATTCCACCAAGGATAGTTGGGAAAGCGATGATACTCGCGAAGATTTCATTGCTTTCTCAAGTTTGCTTGCTCGCAATTTCAACAATCCTGTTTTCGCTCAATTCGCAAATGACCTTGGATTCTCACGTCTCTTCAGGGCTTATCGTGATCGAAATGACGACGCCGAACTGATGAGTTTCTTCATACGAGTAGCTAATAGTAAGGATCTAACTCCTGATTATTTGGACTACATAAAAAACAAGATCAAACGGTTTGCTGTCAATGTAGATCAACAATTCGAGCAATATCTGCAAAATACGTACAACACGATCAAGGATATGTTCATTACACAAGGTTTCAATGGCTAAATGAAGACGGACAATTCGCTTTTCACTTTGACTTCATGGGGCAGCGAAGCAGGGGAAGCCTTCGGCTTCCCAAGCTGCTCCGGGGAAATCTACGATTTCCCCCATACATAAATGGCAATTCCATTCACTGTTGATATATCTGCCTTTTATGGCGAACCCGATTTTCGAGAACAGGATAGTGGAACGATTGTGGACCGACGCAAGACATTGAATCTACACAAGGAACTCGAAACACCAGTAAACAACACACCAAAGAGAGCCAAGAAACGATCACCGAAGCGAGCTCCAGCGAAAAGTGCTGGAGCTAGTAGTAGGGAAATGGCGTATAATACGCGGAAATCCATTTCCTACCAAATAACCGCGGAAATCAATTTTCTGCCATTTTCGACCATTTTCTGCCATTTCCTGCCATTGTCTACCTGCTCACCTCGATGTCCATAACAAGAAACGCGCGGAAACCCATGACTGCCAATTTCGGCCAATGTTAACCTGACTTCCATTGTAGGCCATGGTATGCATGGATGTCCAAAGTGAAAGATTGCTTCCTTTACTTCAGTCTATAATGCCCGAATGCAAGTGTGTGTATGTTGTCGTCCAAGATCCAACGTTTGTTATCCGTGCAAGTCATGAGGGTCTTGGTTTGTTCTTTCGTGCTGATGTTGAAGGCCTGGTTGTTGATACGCTTGAAACTGCCTTCGATCACTGCATCTTCCTTCTTCTCTGCCTCGAGGACACGCTTGTACAGCTCGATGTTCTTCACACTCATCCTCTCACCGTCAATCACCACATTGCGAGGAACTCCCTTCGCTGCGTTATGCACTACATGCTTCTCGTCAATCAAACAGTACATCTTTGGTCTAAGTCCCACGAATTCAGTGATGCGATGCCCGTTATGCTCATCCTTGAAGATGGGACCAGGCAACTTCTTGTTGAAGTTGAGGAATGAGTCCAATGAAGGGAACTTTCTCTTGTCCACTTCATGCTCGTAGTATTTTACGAGTTCTCCGTAGAAGTAGCTCGTATTATCCAACTCAGAGAAGTCAAACGACTTGTACATATCGCACATTTTGTGGACGATGTTACCACGGTCGTTCAACTGTACGATGAGCGAATCCGTGTCCTGTCCCAACAACTCCACACTGTCGAATGTCGTCTTGAGCACGTTGTAGTAGAAATCGTAGATGATGTGCTTCGACATGTCGAGAATGGCAAACCCGATGAAGAACGGCTTCTCTACCTTGCGCACCGGTGTGTTCAACTTGATACCGATCAGATTCTCGGAATACATGGTAGTTCCAGCAATCATGTCGTATCCATGCTTCTGGATGATTGTCTCGCGTTCATTCCACGTATTAGCGAACTTCACTTTCATCCGCTTCAGTCCAGTCTCCACGAATTTGCCATAGGTGGAGTTTGCCAACAGCTTGTAGAGGTTCTTTTCTACAGTGGTCTTGGACTTCGCTCGTTTTTCACTCAGCATGTTGACGTACTCGAATATGAAGGGTGCTTGCTTGAAACGAATGAGGTGGTGGACGTGCGTGATGCGATATCCCTGTTGAAGACCCAGTTGCAACAGAGAGTAATGCACGAGATACTTTTGACGAGGTACAAGATCGCAGATGAGCTTCGGTGTATTCACCTCTTTGACCTTGTCCACGATGTCGTTCTTCGCTGCGTACTTCTTGATTCCATCGGAGTACATGCCCGCCTTCTGTACGGGGAAGAATGGCAAGTCATTGAACTTATCATGGAGTTCCACTGGTGCTCCCCGATATCACACTCGATGAAGAATCCATACTTGCCGAATGTCTTGAGTGATTGTACCCATCCATTCGGATCACGATTGATTCTCTTCATCACTTCTTGTCGTTCGGGTACACCCACCAATTCGTAAGGCATCATTCGATGCATGGCTCCTCCGTACAGGTTGTTGGCGTCGAGGTAGTAAATGCCTTCACTGCCTGCCGTTGTTTGCTCTGTGTTGTCAATGTCGACCTTGGCGTGTCGTTTCACGATCTGAGTGATGCCTCCTCGCAGGTTCTTCAACAATCGCATGAAGTCTTCGATCTCATTCTCCTCCATCAATCGAATGCCCTTGCTTTCATAGAACTCACCCATGCGATTCAAGAACACTTTCACCAGTTGTTTCTCGGCGAGTCCCTCGTTGGCGTTGATGCGCATGATGTACTGAGCCCATTTCCTTGCGAGGGTCATGAGGCTACTCTCACCATGATCGCCCTCCATTGTGACCTTTAAGAAGAGCGAATAGGCCATTTGTGGTGCTGTGATGTAGTGCATCGGATCAACACCGAATGCCTTCAGTGTGGTAACGCGGAAGTGCTCGAATGCATCAGCCATGAGAGTTACATCGAGTACATTGTACAACTCGTAGTACTCACCCCATGTCTTGATATCGAAGATCTTCCACAGTTTCACCATGTGATCATATTCGCCTTGGGGCATCATTTCTCCCTTCATATCATCAATGCATTGTTCACGAGAAGGAATGACTGTATTGTTCAATGTGTCGTACGATTTGATGAGACTGTAGAACATGGGTTCTTTCCGTGTCAACAGATCGATGTATTCGTCACTCCATTGCTTGCCTCGAGACTCACAGTACTTGCATAGTTGTTGTTTGGTGTGCACATAGAGGTCCAAGTTGCCTCCAAGTGTCTGTGCCACAATGGAACGCAGTGGACTGCTGATGAGCTTCAACGAGTCCTTGAATTGTATGCCATTGTACTCGATCTGCATCTCCTTGTCCTCAGTGGTTGGAATGACTTCCAAGGAGTCACTAGAGGTTGAATGAGCTGCGATGAGTTTCATGATGAATGTGAAGTCGTAGTGAGATCCATTGTGGAAGTATACGGGTAGACGATAGTTCTTCTTGTTGAAGGAGAGTTGGAGATTACACTTGGTGCAGCAGGTGCAGATATACTGCCCGGCTTCAAAGTTGCATATCCCTCCCTTCCCTGTGGTATATTCACCTGTCACATGTGCATGATGTCTCACTTTGTCGTTCTCCAGTTTCTTGTGGCAGAAGGGACACACGGTTGTTGCACGAAAGTCCCTCTCGATGCTCGGAGAGTTCTCCAATGGCAATTCATCGAAGAGATACCTTTTCACACTCTCGTGCAATTGTGTGAGATACTCCATGAAAGGACGAAGATCCTCTTCGCTTTCGTGTGGTGCATGGAAGATTCTTAGCTGGCTGTCAATGGCTGGAATGCGAGACACGGCTAGACAGGATAACATGATGGGCTTGTGTTTGTTCTTGTCATCAATGGCTGACTCGAAGTCAGCATACACGACAACCGGTGCTGGCATTTCATATCGCTGGTTGGTGAATCGTAACCGAGTCTCATTGGTTGACAAGTCGTACTGCTCGCTTTCATCAACGAGTTCTCGGTGCACCTGTACTTCATGAGCATGAACGTCTTTGCGAGACCCGAAGAAGTCGTCGCAGAACCTGCACTTTGCGTTTCTCGATGTATGACAATTCTTCGCATCACTTCGTCGCATCATACGATGCTTGAAGTCGTTCAAGTCCTTGATGTACAAGAAGTGCTTTGGAGTGCCCTCAGGTAGATTCAAGTCGTTCAAGATGCAGAGGGAGAGAGGGGAACGTGATTTCTCCTTACCTTTGTACACCACATCGCATGTGAATAAGTCGAATTGTTCCTTCGTCTTATCGGTGTATCCAGGCAAGAGTGTGACCTCGAATACGTTGAGTGATACGTTCAACAATGCCTCCAATGCGGCGAATTTCTCTTCACTCGCATCGAATGGGACGTTGTCACGAATGCCCATCGCCTCCTCCACTTCGTGAATGGTCACTCCGAACACCTTGTTCTTGTCGGGTTGCTTCCACCACTTGTTGTACACGGTTGCATCGCCAATCTTGCAATTCGCGACGATCTTGTGCCCACCTTCACTGGCCAGAATGAGACACCGCTGCAGGCACCGGTTGTCATCGAAATCCGGGTTGAGCGCTGTGCGTCCGATGACGTACGGTGTGTGCTGCTTGTACCCCACGAATGTACGTAGTGGGAACATCTCAATGTGGAAGCCGATCCAACCATGGTACGCGAACCCACTTCCCTCTGTCTCCTGTTCTTCCACAGCATTTTTGTACCATTTCAGGTACTCCTCGATCCATTCATCGATGCGATCTCGGCGAACGATGCGGAGGTGTCCCAATCGATCATCGGTGAGGTTGAGGATCTTGGGATCTCCGTCATGTGTCAACATGAGGTTGTATGCCATGATGGTGATGAAGCACTGATTGTATTCACGCATACCATTGAGGATGTACTTCTTCAAGACTTCATTGAATTCATTTGTCTCATCGAATATGAGATTGATCGGTTCCACTTCCTCATCGCTCTTCTCACCCGGTAGTCGAACCCACAACCTGTTGTCAAAATCGTTGTTGAGACGGAAGTCCTTCTTGGTGCGCTTCTCCTTCACCCATTCCTTGTACATATCTCCTTGTACGGTGTGATAGTATGTGAGTGCATACCCGAGTGACGAGTCGATCACATCACTCAATCGTCCTTGTGATACCTTGCGATCGAATCGTTCATATGCCTTATTGCGCCTCATTTCACGTCTCTTCTCCACGGTGTTCAGGTAAGCGGGTAAGTGACGTTGTCGCTTCTCACCGAACTCATGGCCGTTCCACTCGTACTCGAGGTACCGCTCGTTCCATGCCTTGCTTCCCACGACGAGATACTTGCGCTTTCCAGCAGGATCACGCACTCGTTTGCGTGACGGACGTTTCGGAGGCTCAGGGAAACTATCACTGTCATCATAGTGTTTCTCAACTTCACGTTTACGCAACCCACGTTTTGAGGGTGCGAAAAAGGCGATATATTCATCGGGTATATTTAATCCAAACACCTTTCTCGAGAGATAGGCTCTCGTGTCAGGCATGGTCTGATCGGTGAACGTATCGCCGATCATGTAGTACTTGGCGGCCAATCGTTTCCAGGTCGGTCCACCGATTTTGATTTGTTTTCCAGTCTCAGGGTTGATAGTATATCCTACGCGTTGTGAACTCATTTATATACAGGGTCACAAAATCTTTAAGTGGTGATACACGTATGACCAAAGTGAAATAGTTAGGAGCTTGGCTTCCTCCTTGAGCTACCGAAGGCATCCCTAGAATGGGAAAATGGCATGACCATCCGCATCGTACTCGAATTCATCGATGTCGTAGAACTCGGATTCCGATGAATCAGAATCACTAGAATTGGGGTCAGCGAATGCAATGCTAATGTCTGGATCATTATCGTATGCCTCAGCTTCTTCTTTGGTCATTTTCACCCATTGTCCTTTTACGCGTCTGTAGTTGTCATGGAGTAACTCGTAGTATGCTGTGCCACCAATAATCATGGAGCGATTGCTGGGAGAAAGAATTCTCGACTTGGGAACATATTTCGTCGTATCTGGTGGTAAAGGTGTATCGTACAAGCGATTCAATTTCTCGTCGTACTTGTATCCACGCTTGAGAAGGTTCCAGAAGCGAACTCCGTTGATTTGGATTTCTCGGCCAGTATTGGGATTCAAAGTGTGAGTAGGTCTATTCATTTATATATTTATATATTTATATTTTCTCTTTTAACCCTAGATGCTTCCCTAAATGAAGTACAAGAAAACAGAGAACAACACATGGTCTTCCCTGGTACGCACTTGTGAGGACGAGAATATCGAACTCGCCGACATCATCATTCACACCAAGTATCCGATCAATTCCGAGCGTCTATTCGGCTTCAGATGTTTGCACTCCGCAAGCAAATGTGAACTGTGGTTTAATATTGCACGACTATGATTGCATGGAGATGACGTTGGATGAAACTCGTCCACCCTTGTTTACCGAGGATGAATGGGAGTATCTATTGCCTCAATTGAAATCCAACGGTTTGCTCGGTGTGCCTTTGAACGTTTTCTGTAGGACGTATGACACACAGCCTTATGTGGTACCTGTGGTAACCGAGAATCGTGCTGTTTACTTCTTCTCCAACTACTATGTACGCGTGGTCTACAAAGTTGTGGATGATAAAGTGCCTCCCGAGTTGTCCGATCTGTTCATCGATGATGGCGCGTGTCTGAAGGGTGTGTACGTTCGTGCATATCAACGAAATCATCCAAAGTAAAAAGTAAATGTCGTACATTTTCAGTAGCAATGGAAACAACTACACGTTCAAGAAGCTCGACAACATGCTCATCAACATGCCAGAGAAGGACGGTCATCATGTGCTAATTCGAGAGACAGTGGATGGTGTTCCTCAATACTCGTGGGGGAGTGCGGCTTGTATCGTGAAAGCGAACGAAGCATTTGTCTTCGAATACACACCAGAAACTACCGAATCATTCAATAGCGAATGGGGTGGTGATGGTATGCCGCCTATGCCGTCCGGATCGTACCTGATAACCACGACTGTCATAACGTACCTTCCTGAAGACATGTTCAACGATTGCACATCAATCGAATCGGTGGTTGAAAAGGGTTATCGAGTGCTAGTCACGTTTGACAACACGCCTATCCTAGACAGACCGTACATCGATACATTGAATAGTCTTGTGTCTCATACTGGTTATGCTGTTGTGAATATTGGGGGAAGCTCTGCTGTCCTTCGTACGTATTCGAATCTTCCTCTCATGCTTCTAGGTGGTGTGAAGAGCATCACGATCGTTTTCGAACATTTAGGCGACGCTTCTTCTGCTTCTTCTGTGGCGGAACTTCGTTCCGCCGGGACGACTTTGTCGTCCCATTCTGGCTCCTCGTAATGGGTCGATGTGACCTTGCTACCTCTCTCAATGCATTGGGTTCCTTTCGACTCTTGGATCGCGTGACTGGTGGTGCTGGCTGTGGTTTGCATTTGCTTGCCAGGAGTTCCCAATGATAGCACTTCTGCTTGCTACC
The DNA here is from genome assembly GCF_000151665.1 of Blastocystis hominis. Classification (NCBI taxonomy): domain Eukaryota; class Bigyra; order Opalinata; family Blastocystidae; genus Blastocystis; species Blastocystis hominis. The sequence goes on from NW_013171819.1 coordinate 474,499, forward strand.
GCTTTCCATATTCTTCACTTCGTACATTAATGGCATGAATCGATCGTCAATGTCAACAACTTGATACAAGTCCTGAGACCATTTGCTCGTCAATGATCGCTTTTCCAGAACACGAGGTCTTCGTGTCACTCGAACATAATCACCCACATCGAATTGAGGCGTCGTGTCCTTCGCTGTCATGTTGGATGGTTCTGTCTTCTCCGTATACAAGATGTTGTTGTTCCAAATGTCATTGGGTGTATATCCGGTGTCTCTGTTCTTCCTCGCATTGTGTCTACGAACCGCACCATCGATCAAGTCGAACCACACACCTTTCGATTGATTGAATGGAACCATGATGTCTTCCTTGATATCTCGAATTGCTCGTTCGGCTAGTACTGCCTTATTCGCTGAATCCATGTGATACATGGTGATGTCATACTTGTCCAAGATGTTGGTACGAAAGATGGCATTGGTGAACTCGGTGCCTCGATCCGAGCAAATATGCTTTGGTGGTCCGTATGTTTGAATGATGTCCTTCATCGCATGCGTGACTTCTGTGGCACTCTTGCTTTTCAGTCGCCGAGCCATCAGGTATTTCGAATATCCATCAATGCATACAAGGACATACTTGTATCCACGATTCTTGTGGAATCCTGTACTCTTCTGTCTGCCCAACACTTCCTGTATCCATTTGTCTTGTTTGGAAGAGAAATCGATGAGATCGATGAAGTATATGTTTCTCTTGAATGAACTGATGATCACTCGAGTTGCACCTTTTCGCTTGGCTGGTTTCCTTAGTTCCTTGATCTCGTTCATAAATGAACCGCTTTATTCAATGGCTGAAAAGTGCATGGCGATGGATGTGTGGGAGGAAGAATCATAAATTAGTAGTGGACTCGAAATGCAAGGACAGATGTCACTGTCTATGCGTGTACAACGAGAAGAATGAATCCAGTGATGATAGTGGAAGTGATATATCGATCAGTCCGACAGAGATTAAAGTGAAATGAGGGATGCCTAAATAGATTTAAATAATGTAAACATAAATAGAAATACAAATGAACTGTTGGATGAATGATGAACGTCTTGATATCACACGTAAATATGTGCATGATATGATTAATTCATTTGTTGATGATCCCAAAGGTACAAATTATCATAATGAGTATAATCCTCCTTATATGATGATAAATTCACCCGATCTTCAACATCTTCTTGTGAAATCATGTAATGATGATAAATACATAGTGAAGTGGGGTGAAGTAGGAGGACTTGCTGAACTCCGTGCTTTCAATGAGAATATCTATGATATCGAAGGTCATCGTGTGATGACATTAGGTGGTGATATAATTATCATTGATATCGATGGTGTTGCATTTGATCAACTCGAATGTGTATCGGGTAAACGATTACCGCCAAAGTAAAAGACTGGAAGCTATGGTTTCTAAGTCGCCCTTATTTCACTTTGTGGGAAGCCGAAGGCTTCCCGGGGCGACTTTGTCGCCCCACTTTGTCTCTTAAAGTTCGACGATGGTTACCTGGAAATGTGAATATGTATGGGATATCGTCGTATCACCACCGCGTGTCACAACGAGCGATAGTGCGCCATCCTTTGTCGGTGTAACAATCGATGTGCCAGACACATTCATTGTTGGGGTTGGGTTGTCAAGTGTTGTCTTCAGCAACGTTGCTTGAGACGTAGTGATTACCAAGGTCGGCGTGTCTGTAAAGCCTACGAATGCCTGTTCGTAGTTACCACACTTGAGACTCAAATCGATCGTGACCAGATACTTGCTGTTCGAAGATAACATGAGCCCTTCCGTCAAGTTCGAATTGTCTGATCCGAGATACTCGGACACGACACTGTGACCGCTGCCTGACCAGGTGTACGTGAACGTCTTGGAGAGCTTGGCAGGCGGTGTTGAAAAGGACACACCACTGCTAGATACATTCAAGACGTACGATCCTGCTGTGGACGGTAAGGTCAACTTGCTCACACCCGCTCCATCGTTGATCACGATACACCGCTCCGTGCTAGTGCAGCCGAGGATGTCCTGGTAGATGGTAGAGGCGTCAAGGACGCTCGTCGTGGGTACTTCATTATTTGTTTCCTTCTTGAATACAAAATAACCAGAAGAAACACCCATTGCAGGTACGGTTACACCATATGCAGTATTATCCTTGTAAGCAATGAGACACATGTTTGTCGATTGTACACCGAGGGTATCGTGGAATAGAGTTGAGGCGTTCAATGTCTCGAATGTGTACTGAATTCCGAAAGCCCCAGCCTCTACTCCTTTCAGGATGTACGTCCCGGACTGATCTGGCAGGAACAGATCTTTACGAGTGCTCGTTGTCGAGTTCCAGTTGGCAATCGCGTACTTGTTCGATGTGGTACCGAGACCGATAGCCGTGTTGATCGTAGTCGCACTGAATAACAGGAACGAAGGATTGCCATCTTCGTCCATGTTCAGCACGTACTTGCCGCTACTAGGCAGATCGAGCTCTCCGAATGTGCTATTGTTGATAAAGTACGGAATCGTGCCTTTGGAATCAATGGTAATCGCCTGGTTGTCACTGCCTTTGAAGTACGAATTGTCGAGCGTGGTGAACTCTTCAGGCTGCTCAGGTACTACGGCACCCGAATCAACCCAGGTGAAGTCGTTGTTGTTATTGCTGAGCACGAAGGTGCCATTCCCACTTGGTAGTGGGAAGGTCTTGAATGCTCCATTATGGTAGTACTGGAGACCATTCGTCATCTCCTTGCGTTTGAACACTCCATTCTGGAGATATACAAGTTTCTCTGCTGTGCTTGACATTTACTATATAGTAAATGGCAACTACAATTCCTCCTGTGCATAACTACGAATCGCAGATTGTGTTCAGCAATCAGTCCAATAACATCAAATCGACCGATGTGATCAATTGGACGATCGCTCCATCCGGTGATGACGTGTACTTCAATCTCTACAAGTCACGAATGACCTTCAAGCTCAAGATCACCGGGTTGGCAAATAACGCAACAGGTTCACCCAAGGTATTCTATGTTCCGGTGAAGAAGAACATGTCGGGCATCGTGAACAACACGAAGGTCACGTACACCTATTGGAATGGTGAGAACCTGGCGTCCTTGCCTCTGAGTGCAGACAATGAGAACATCGGCCAGATCCGGTCACTCTTGAATGCGCTCACGGACATACAAGACACCAACAATCGTCGGTTGAATGAAGGATTGAAGGAACTGTCCTACATCTACTACGATGCATTGGACTACGATACTGACGATGAAACCGAGAGAGCTGCGGCCATCCTGGGTCGACCTTATGGCGGGAAGTTGTTCTACAACATGCTCAAGTTCGTACAGCCCAACAATTCGACCACGGCGTACACGACGATCAATGTAAACTTTGCAGACATCTTCGAAGGTTGTTCTCAGGAACGATTCATCAATCTCACGCAGATGGATGCTCAGATCTATCCCACGAACGACGATGCATACTTCTACATCGATGCTGGCAAAATCAATACCGCTACAAGTCCGGACGCTGTTCCATCAGCCACGGCTTTCACCGGTGTGTACTTCGATACGTGTACGCTTTGGTATCACAGTTATAAGACGAGCGATGATTCGACCTTCGATCCTGAAGACACTCAGTTGGTGAAGAACCAGATCATGACCAAGACGTTCCGTATTCCAAGTGGACAGGGATTCATCGATGATCGTGTGTTGGTCAACTTCCCCGTCAAGATGATGTTCATGATGTTCACGGACGACAATGGCGATTTCTCGGAACTCCTTGATGTGCGATTCAAGCGGATCTCATTGAACATCGCTGGTGAACAGAAGCGTATCATCAATGTGGACAACACGAACACACCTGATGGAATTGATCACACGTTCTTCGAATGGATGGACTATCTTTGCAATAGTCGTTCCGACGAGTACGACACGCTGTTGACGTACAAGACGTGGTTGAATCAGTTCCGAATCTTCGCCTTCCCGTTGGCCGAGTGGTTCCCGATGCGAGCATCGAATCAGATCCAGTTCGAAATCGAGTTGGAAGAGGAGGTTGCAGCGACGATCCAGATGCACCTCATCATGATCCGTGCCAACACGGTGGGAGCGTAAGGGGAGCCGCAGGTTTGTATGGTAACTTTGAGGCGACGAAGTCGCCTCGGGAGGCATCTGCGATGCCTCCATAACTAATATCACTTAAAGATTTCAATAAATAAATATAAATAGATATGAGCAACAAGATTCAGGTTTTCGATCTTTCCAATGCTTCCAATGTGTCTCTCACTTCGAATGGATTCAAGAGAGAAGGCGAATCGGCTAAGTATGTTTGCAAGATCACCGATGCTACCATTGTTTTCGTGGGTGACAACTCGAAGTTCGAAACAGACAAGAAGAAACTGCTCAACACTTTCTCCATCACACTGCCCAAGGAGCAATCGGAAGAGTTCAAAAGAATTCTTGATGAGACGAAGAGAGATAGTCGATCGTACAGTGAATACGATGGTGAGATCCAGTTCAAAGTGAAATTGAGTCCGAGCACGAAGATCGTGAATAACGACAAGAAACCGATCAAGATCGATCTACGAAATGTGCCCTGTACTGATCTTCGTGAATACAAGGACGCAACGATCGATATCGTGGTAACCGGTACGAGCAATGAATTTGAGGGCAAAAATGGTGATATGTTTTCGTACATATCTCTCACAGCAACTCAAATCAAGATCAAGAGTATGAATAGTGTCTTCGATTGCGATTTCTTGTAAGAGGTATGTGTGATAGATTCCTTTTTCACTTTGGGCGTCGCGGATGTCGTGATAACCAAAGTAAATAGGGGCAACGCAGTTCCTCCCTAATAAATGGAAGATAGTCCGTACATTCCCAACATTGATACAACATTGCTCGCCATTAAGAACCGAATAAGACGATTCAATCATCGATGTCCGTATAACAACAAACGATTGACGAGAAGAACAGAGAATACGCTCAATCAAGCCGAAGTAATGCAGGATACCATCAAACAACGGATGGAGAATGAAACTGATGAAGAGAAGAGCAAGCAATATGCCAAAATACTGAAAGAATTAGCCGACTACATCCAACCAGAGCAGACCATTGACGAGAAATTGCAGGATCTTCGACAAAACAAGGAGAGCATGGGCATTATGAAGTTCGATTGGGAACTCGATTGCCAGGACACATTCCTCAATCAATTCACACTCATCATTGCTCCTTCCAAGTCGGGCAAGTCGTTCCTCATCAATCAGTTGTGCTACGAGATACCTCACTCGTTCGACAAGATCTGCTTCTTCATGGGAAAGGTCAGCTATGAAAACAAGTGTCCACAAGTGCTCAAACATGTCGCCAACAAAGCAGGCATCAAGACGCAATGGATCAACACGGATAGCGAGGTGCGTCCTGACTTTACCGATAGTGAGGACGTCGCGTACAAACAATTGAATGACGATGGATCAAGTGTGGCGATCTACAACGACACCACATACCCCTCGATCTACATCTTCGACGATTTATATACGAAGCCGAACGATCACTGGGTGGTGAACTTCATGGACACCATGGCATGCATGAGTCGACATCGGAAGACCAGTTGCTTCATTGCTTTCCAAGGATTCACCAAGTTGAGCAACAAGATCCTGGACAACGCCACTCGAATCTTCTTGTACTACGATATCCTTGGACGAGAGGATCTGTGGCGCAAAATGAAGATACCACCACCGAGTAATTTGAGTGAGGTACTTCGTGATATCCAGATGGGCATGCACACACGATGGTACTACTTGGATGACGATTCGCTGGTCGAGTACGTCCCATACGAACTGAGTAGCAAACAACAGGCAATCAACAAGATGCGATCGAAGTTACCGAAGGCATTGAGTGATGAACGAAAACGCAAAGAAGTGGAAGAGAAACAACGACAAGTGCAGCAACTCGAAGAGGAACTAGGCAAGGGTATAGCGAGAAGTGAGGACAAGAGAAACAAGAGAGACAAGAGTCGCACGTACAATCTCTTGGACATCAAAGAGGCCGTTGAAATCAAACCACAGGACTACAGCAAAGCTATCAACACCAAGGAATTCCAGTTCGTACAGAAACCGAGAGACGGCGTGGCGGGATATTATCCCGCCGGGACGACGAAGTCGTCCCGAGACATGGCAAACGTGGATCAACCTAAAGATAGCAATGTACGACAAAGTAAAAAGAAAGGACTACGATCGAGGTATGGACTGGCATAGCCAAAGTAAAAAAAGGATCGACCATGTTTACTTTGGGCTAACCATCCAAGTCACTTCGCCAACCAAGGCCAACACGAGTCTGCTTTGCTTCTTTCTCTATTTCTGGAATAATGTCAAATCTCTCTTTTTCCCATACATCCATTGGAATCGTATAATGAGTCTTACGTACCTTTTTCCCACCATACTTCTTACACAAGTCTAAAAGGATTTTATCGATCTCGTCTTTGAACGTGAAACCATTCGGTATGTCTTTCACTCTATACACACATACACGTCCCTCTCTATCCATTTTGGAACATGTACTCTTCCATTTATCTGATTTAACATGTTGTGAATAGATGTGCACATTATCATCATTTTCAACGATAATGTACGTTATGAAAAAGTACCATTGTTGACCTACTTTATTTGGCACACGGCGATCCTTCAATTCCTTGTTCTCATGGGTCATCTCTTCGTTCTCATGGGTCAGCTCTTGGTTGGCATGTGTCAGCTCTTCGTTCTCACGTGTCAGCTCTTCATTTGCCTTTCGAAGGTAGTCATTGTCCTCCTGTCGAAGACGTGTTAGGAATCTAAGCACATCGCAGGCAAATGCAGGATCGGTCCACATAAGGCATGCGTGAAGTAACTCTTCGCATACTATGTAACCCTTGTTTGTACCATTGAATTCAGGGGTTGTAACATACTGAATCACGTCGCAAATATCAAACTTGCCGTTTTGGGTGCCCTTTGACGGTAGGCCCGAATTCGGGCCTACCGTAGATTGCCCCTCTTGACCCTCGTTTGACAGGTGGCTGGAATTCCAGCCACCTGTTTTTGCCATGTGTTCGATCAGTTCTTGGGTTTGCTTATTCTCAAGGTAATATTTGAATCGCTTGTTTGTACCGTGCTTCTCGTTGTACTGTCTCAACAGATCAGAGACAAGGTACATGCGAATACCATTATCAAGGCACATACGAATCTTGTAGTCGTAGAAGTCAATCTCTTCGAATTTCATTTCTATTTGTATTTATGTATTGAACTCTTTTAAGTACAATAGTTATCCCTTACACCCTCTGGATCGCCGGGTCAACAGCGTCGTGCGTGAAGTGAACATGTAGTGCTAGGTAGCCACAGTTGTTGGCAAAGATCGACTGGTATTTCACTTTGTTCACACGGAACACACGGTTCGTACCTGCCAGCGGGAAGTCATTCATCTCACCAAAGCTGTCCTGGTAGTTCAGTGTGCCATCGGGTTCACGGAAGCAAGACACGAAGTGGCCGAGCTTACTATTATCCTCGAATGGTATCCAGATGATGCAATTCGCTGGTTCTTTGTACTTCTTTCGAATGGTATCCAGATGATGCAATTCGCTGGTTCTTTGTACTTCTTTGCCAAGGACTTGTACTTGTCCAATTCCATCACATCGAAGTCGGGTATCTCGAGTTGCTTGGCCAGATTTCGAACTTCATCGAAAGTCATTGGTTCAGCATCCACATTCATGTATCCATGCTTGTAGAGCCTACCTAATACACTCTCCTTCGAATCACTGACTTCTCTATCTTGTTCTCGTTCTGTGGCAGGGCTGTGAGAATGCGATTCTTTTTTTTCGTCGGGACTTCAATTGCTCGTGTCTCGTTGTCCAGGTCAGAAATATCGTAGCCAGTGCCGGCTTTGCTTTCCTTGCCCTGAATCTGGTTTGCCACATCGCTAACCGTACCCTTCGCCATGTCACCTATCACATTCGCGAGCTGCTTCACGGTGTCCGATCCTGTTTTCTGGTTCACATAGTTCAATCCCTTGTTGATCGCGTTATTCGCAGCATTCGTGCCAGCATTCACCAGAATATCGGTGATGGGTTTCAACTTCTCGGCATTGTTGTCGTACCAACCTTTGATCTTGTTCCAAGCATTCTTGAAGAACGTGCCAACACGACTTGAACCGGCGTACAAGGCTCCACCTCGGACTTCAATGTTTTTACTTTGTCGTTCGATGGCTTTCATGGTCTTCAACACGTCGTCGTAATCGGATGGGTTGATTCCATTGAGGAACACAGCAGAAGCTCCTCCGAATTTGAGTGCACCTCCCTCCTTACCACTAATCAAACTTTTGAGACTCGAGATGATCTGTGGAGCCATCTGAATGAGTGCCGGGATGATCGTGGCAGCAAGAGTACCAAGTGCCCCGCCTTTCTTAAGTCCGGTTAGCTCGTTCATCAATTGCGCTTCATTGAATGCCAGTGCGCCACCTGTGTCCGAAGAGAAGCCAATGGCACCACCAGAAGCATTAGATTTACATGCACCGGCGGAACGAAGTTCCGCCGAGGGGGAAGCTGTGCTTCCCCCTGCCGCACCTCCTCCTCCTGAGTTAACGTCGTTGGTCGCCCCATTGAAAGCAATAGCACCAGCTGTTTTCGTGGGAGACCGATGGTCTCCCGGGGCGATGTACATCGCCCCCTTCGTCTTACTAGCTCGTTTTGGTGTTCGCTTTCGTGATCGCTTTGATTGCACTGGTGCTTCGAGTTCCTTGTGAAGATTCAATGTCTTGCGTCGATCCACAATCGTTCCACTATCCTGTTCTCGGAAATCGGGTTCGCCATAGAAAGCAGATATATCAACAGTGAATGGAATTGCCATTTATGTATGGGGGGAAATCTACGATTTCCCCGGGGCGACTTAGTCGCCCCTATGAATGGGGAGAATGAAATTCTCCCCGGGGAAGCGTAGCTTCCCCATTCGTACAAAGTGAAAAGAAATATGGGGAGGCTATGCCTCTCCCGGGAGCAACTTCGTTGTTCCCTACATTCCCTCTAGTGACTAGCTCCTTCTGCTTTGAACATATCCTGGATCGTGTTATATGTTCGCTGAAGATATTCTTCGTAAGTTCCTGTTGCAACAATGTGGAATCTGATGTACTTCTTCACATCGGCTAAATATTGAGGAGTTAAATTATTGCTATTAGCTACCTGTATGAAGAAATTCATCAAATACTCGTCTTCATTACGCTCACGATAGGCTTTGAATAGACGAGAAAATCCGACGTCATTTGCAAATTGAGTGAAATTAGGATTGTTTACATTGCGAGCAAGCAGACTTGAGAAAGCAATGAAATCATTACGAATCATTTCTTTTTCAATCTCATCAGCAGTAGCATTATCTTCGTTATTACCTTCGTCGATCAGGGCTGCGACTTGATTTACTTGTTCGATTGCTTGAGGTGTAAATCCTTGAGTATTTACAATTTCAGGTTGACGATCACCCAAATAGATCACAGCTTGAATTTGTGGTTGATTCATGATCTGTCTATAAGCCTGATTCATCCTGTCATTCATTTGCATATTCTGATCCATTATTTGTTGCTGGACCATCTGATTATTATAAAATTCATTTGTCAACATGTTACCAAGTTGAGTCTGTCCATTAGCAACATCTGTCAGCAAGTTACCAGTCTGAGTCTGCCCGTTTTCAAGAGCTAGCAAATGTTTATTCGTAGTTTCTATTTCTTTACCCAGAGCATTCGTGCCATCCATTAATTGCTGCCTAGTCGCCTTTCCCTCATCCGACAATTGATGCCTAGTCGCCTTTCCCTCATTTTCAACCGCATTGCCAAGAGCTACCAGATTCTGATTCGTAGTCTGCAATTCATTGGACACGTTTTGAAGCAAAGGTGTGTAATGATTGACTGTTTCAACCAACCGTTTGTTGGTTGCTTCATATGCTTTTGCCAACTCAGCAGATACGAATTGCTGAATGAAGCTATTTCGCTCTAGCCACTGTTTCAAGAAATCATTGTACTGATTCTTCAAGAACTCCAACAATTCATCGATTCGCATTTCACTTTGTCTTGGAATCATTGCTACGATATCAGCAATTGCAGGAAGATCGGGTTTGTTTTCAATTCCTTGGAGACGAGTTTCAATTCCTTGCAGATATCTATTACTCTCCTGAATCACAGCTTTCTGCTGATTTACCAAGTTACTAACATTCTGCAACAACTTGTCGTCTCCTGTCGCAATGCTTTTTGCCACTTCAGCATAATTGCCATTTAACAACTTGATTCCTTGGTTTGTATTTTCCAATTTTGCTTGTACACCATTCAACAATTCCAACATCTTAGGATAGCCCTTCTCCGCATCTTCTAAGAAGTTGATTCGTTCTGCTACTTGGGTGACTACTCTGTAAATTTTGCCAAGGTTCGCCTGGATATCGAAGCTGTTCATCACAGCAATCACTTCATCCAACTTGGCGATAATGGACGACACATCCATCTGTTGTACGATCTGATTCGTCACATTCACAGGTTGTGGTTCGGGTTTGACCAACCACCGACCACGTTCAACACGACCTGCAGATACCAAATCTTTGTATTTCGGACTACCTCGTTTCGCAGAGTGTGTCACACCTTTAACATATACTGTACTATTGTCATCATTCCACAGCAGGACTGCTCGATCTGGATCACCTTGTGCTGTCACATCTTCTCGGAGACCAGCAAAATCATTATTAATCATTGCATTCTGTCGAGTAAATGTGTTGATGCTATCACCCATCTGTTGAGCTGCATTCGATATTTTGTTCGCAGCATTCTTCATTTCGTTGATGCGGACTCCAAGATCACCAGGTATATTCACGATTTGTAATTCACCGGCCGGTGCTGTCGGGAAGATAATACGATAGGGTGATACTGGCTCATATCCAAATGGATTATCAAAGATAGCTCGTTTCTCCATATCAGACAACTCGTGATTCACAGACTGGACAACGATCTTGTTGAATTGTCTGTCAATTTTGGCATTGTAGACCACATTGTCCTCGAATGAGTACAACAGCACGTTCTCATCGTCAATTCGCTGCATTTGATATCCACGCATGTCAGAGACGGATACACGGCGACGTTCAGCGGGTGAGAGATTCATGTACGAATCAAACAAGGTTCGCTTCTGTCGCCATTGTTCGCTCCTCATTCGCTGTTGATTGAATTCACTTTCAACGACTTTATCGAAATATCGATTCAACATCTTGTCCATCATGTTTCTCGACTTCACTTTGTGTGGCTTGTATCGAATGATTGGAATTGTAGCAACGTATTCATCCATTTACTATGGGAAGAACAATGTGGGGCGACTTTGCCGTCTCCCCTACTTTACTTTGGTGTAACAAGATATCGTGAATGAGATGTACACATTCGAATTTAATGAGATCGGACGGTCATTCGCGTCTGTCAGTACCCAATCAATGTAGTCCAGGTTCGATTGTTCAATCACATCGATTGATAGGTTGTCCCAGGTGATCATGTTGTTCAGTCCCATCGATACATGAATCAGGTTATCGATCAGCGGACTCTTCAGACCGAATGTTTGAGCATTGATACTACTGTACACTCGGATCACACTCATGCCATTCGTGATGTCGTAGGGTTCACTCGCTACCATGCCTGCCTCAACGATACCTTCCAACTTGAGAATACTCGTGTAATCAGGTGCGCCACTAAGGTCAACAGCGGTCGCCACATCACTGTTCAAGTATGCTCGGTTAACATCGTCTACCTGGATGGAATCGGCTATCGCACGGCATAACTCGGTAATCGAGTAGTAGCCAGGACCGACGTTGTACACCATTTCAAACCCTGACAGCATCTGTACCTTCACCACATTCATTGCACGAATGTTCCAGAGAGAAGTGGTATCGATCTTGCATGTAATCGAAGTGATCTTGTACACAAGGTCACGAGGCATGATCACTGTGTTGAACGTTTCATGGTATCGTTCGTTGTTCTTCGGAATTACTGTATTGTGGTTAATCACACTTACCGGTAGTGCACGATTATGACTCATTTATTGTGTAGAACATGAAAGTGAATGCACACTGTAATCGGCATTGGCAGGGCAATCGTTGCACCGGTCTTATCGGTCAACGAGAATGACCATTTGCGACTTTTGGGTACCACGACGTTCATGTGTGCATTCTCCGTGTACTCCTCGTTCAATACAACCAACGGAGACTGTCGTCGTTCTTGCATGTTGTTCACTCGATCAAGGACAAGGCAGGTGCCAGGCGATTCTCCCTTCATAGTCGCTCTGTCGATTACCATGTCGCTTTTGATGAGATTGTTACTCGTGAATTCATGTTCGTACGTTCGAGCAATGTTGAACACTAGATTCATTTATTATTTCCTCCTGAAACAGTGAAGCCGATCAGCAGGTACACGTTCCCAATGAACGATAGCGGGTCACCATTTTCGTCCTTCAATTCGTACACGATGCGATCAAGCAATTCAGAACATGGTACCAACATGCGATTCTTGTAGAAGTAGTTCTTGTACAAGCTGTCCATCGGGACATTCGCAAGCAGTGGTATCGTCTTGCTTTTCACGATGTTGCAATACAGCTGTATGTTCGATAGACCGTTCGTGATATCGACAGGATACTCGGCAACCATCGGACCATAGTTGGCATAGTACACACCATCGTCGAAAGGGATACGCCATGTATGCGATTGCGATCCTGAAGCGGGAATGATCGTGCCAAGGTTACCACTCAACGAGAACACATAGTCTGCGTGAATGTAGTACCCATCTGACTCGGGTATCCATCGTATGTTTAGTGCAGCAGAGTTGAAACATTGGTTCAATCGCCATACCAAGTCAGCCTGAGTCAGTCGTGATGGTATGCTCCACGTGAATGTCTGAGCATCATCCGTGTACGTGATATCAGTCTCAACATTCTCTCCATCGAGACTCATCACGCCGTACGGGAAGCGCATCGTTGAATCACCCTTGTACGTTTGTGACTCTTCCCAATCAACGAAGTCAGCCGACGTGAACGAGTGGGAACCTATGAATCCAACGCGTGTAGGCTGTATGAACGTCACAGTCATTTCACGATTCGTGATCACACTCCTATTGATCATGTTCGTTGCAGTCAGCCCATCAATGTTTGTCATCGCAAACTCGTAAGGTGTTGTCAACTCGGGCATCCTGATGTAGTAATTGCGATGAAAGGTGAAATCGATTCTACGAGTCAATCCTGGAGTCAATGGCAAGAAGGGGTTGTCATTGGATATGACTAGCATCGAAGGATGATCATTACTTCGAGGACCTATGTATACCAGACCACCATTTTCCACTCGATCAAATATCCGATATCCATCGATTGCATTGAAACCATTAGCAACCATCTGCGCGATCTTCAAAGCACTGTATGATCCTCGTGCGATTGTTACATCCACTGTCTTGTCGTAACCTTCTAGTCCAAGGACGAGATGTGTGGTATCAACCCAGACACTATCGTTGTACACACTGTCCTTGGAGTACAATGGCCCGAATGATCCACCACGCTTATCGTCGTTAATCGTCATAGGCACGTTCATGTTCTCAGCTCTCATGTCAAATTCGAGGTCAGGTGCGTAAGCTTTCGCAGACCACGTTACTGTATCATCTGCTTTGCCACCAGTCCATGCAATGGCTTCCTGGTGCGATGATGTGATATCACGTGCCTCTTGGTACTTCGCATTCAACTGTGATAAGCACGAGTTCCTGAGTGATTCCAAGGACATCAGTGTTTCCGTGTCTTCCGTTACGTAGAATGTGCCAGAATCGAACAATGAACCATCACTATTCGTCATCGTGTACGTCACTTGTGGCTTCAGTATGAAGAAGGGTGTAGTCGTGTACAATTCCCAGTCATATTCGACAAAGCACGGATCGAGGTATGCATGACCACCAAGTCCTTGATCATTCGTCTCATCGGGTGGGGTTTCACTATTCGCAGGATCGAATTGAGTCTCAATAGGTCGCTCGATGCACAGGTTCTGCACAGATGGAGACAGTTTGAACCATGGAGTCCATTCAAAACCATCGATCGTCGTGTCCACACTGGATCGATCGAAATACCACGATTCACTTTGATCATTGAAGCGTACATGGTCATCCTCGATCGTCATGGATGTGAGTGGCAGCACTTTCACCATTTCAGCACCCACAGCCTCGATGAACTCGGTAAACGTGTAGTATCCAGTAGGCAATATCAACACGTGCGAGTCAGTGCCGTCACTAACAACCACTTGATTACACGAGGACGACATGTAGTACCGTTTCGGATTGTCAAGTCCTTTCACCAAGGTGTCCGATTCAAATCCGAGAATCGATTTGATCTCTAGTGCTTTCGTGAAATCGATCATGTAGAAGTGATTCACCGTGACGTGGAATGCATTCTCACCACTGTATACCACTTCGAACAGGGCATCACTAGCATTCAGCATTGCGATGATCGTCTCGATATCGTATGCACCGCGTGGTATCGTGATCTCTTGAATCGTACTGCCAGCATTGATTAGCACCACTTGATCAGTCGGCACGTTGTGCAACACGAAGTCCGTATACAACGACACAGACGAGATGTAGCACTGATCGAATGAGAGAGGATTGTCCAGCTTCACTTCCTTCTTGGTGGTATTACCGAACACTTCAATCATGGAGAACTGATTAGCAGAAGTGACGCTATTTTCACTTTGCTCGTACACATCCTCAATCGTCAACTGGAGTTCGAATTCGCCGTTCAATCGCATCATCTTGCCATCCATATCGCGGAAGACGAACATCAATTGATCAAACCGAGTGATCATTGGTATACGCACGTCTTCCACAGTTCGCACGTAGTCAGCCGTTGGATCGTCAATGATCATCGTGGTGAGCAGGTTGTTGTTCTGGTTGGCAATCTTCAGGTCCGATGATCGCACGATCGTCGAGTAGACCTGGATCACTTGGCGATTTCGCGTGATATCAATCACGTTCGAACCGTAGAACGAAGAAGGCAGAATGATCGTTCGTCCTTCCAAACCGAGGATCTCACGAATGTCAGGTGCATCTGTGAAGTCAATCGTGTGTGGAGACTGAATCCAGATACAACCGAACGACGAGGCATTCGTAGATATGGAGAACAGCGTGTCAGACATTGTATTGAGCAAGGCAATGATCTCACTGATCGTGTAATAACCAGCAGGGATCGTCACAGTCTCGTCATTGCTGTTAGTAACCACATTGGTCGTGTCTACGTTATTAAACATCGAACCATTAGGATGAAACAGGACAGTCATGGAAGTGATATAGGGATTCTTGTACTTGTACGGATTAACCCATGTAAATGAGCCGTTGGTAGGTGAGCCTTGAATAAGCATGGAGTAGTGCATGGTCTTTCTCTCTTTACCTTAGTCAACAAGACAATGGGGAGGAATCGAAGATTCCTCCCGGGGCAACGTACGTGGGGGAGCATAGCTCCCCCGGGACGACGAAGTCGTCCCTCGTTGCCCCATCACATCCATGGATACCATGGCCTACAATGGAAGTCAGGTTAACATTGCAGGAATTGGCCGAAATTGGCAGCCATGGGTTTCCGCGCGTTTCTTGTTATGGACATCGAGGTGAGCAGGTAGACAATGGCAGAAAATGGCCGAAAATGGTCGAAAAATGGTCGAAAAAAGTTCACCGCGGTTATTTGGTAGAAAATGGATTTTCGCGCATCTATCGCCTTTTCCCTACTACTAATACCACTCTGGAATGATCATGATATGTACAATAGTAATATTATTATTATCATTCCAAAAATATGACGTATTTCTTGTACGTAATGCTCACAATTTTACTGGTAATGATATCACTTGGATTGTTTTTGACTCTATTTCAGGTATTTTATGCCTTGTCTATCTCTGGGTGCGATAATTCTGACTACGAAGCTTATTTAGCACACTACAGCTCGAAGAATGGTACCAACAATCCTACCTACTTTTCGTAAACTATGTTGATGCATAATATTGTATAGGAAGCATTTAAGTGATTGGCAACAATCTTGTGAGGACATCCAGAAAAAGGCTCCCTACAGAAAATACCCTATGAATTTCTCCATTCTATCTGATTTTAGTGACGAAGACCTGGAAAAAATGATGGATCTTGGAGTGAAGTATTCTGGAGAGGGTTCCTATGCTGAGCCTGAGAGTACTCCTGCACCCTCCTGGCCAAACGAGTATGTTGTTGGTCGTGATATGTGCGAGGGAACTGAAAAGTATTCTGTCTCGAACTCGGACTCCACTTCATGGGCCAGTGCTTTGGTTCTTGCTGCTGAAGCTGCTTTGCGAAAAGAGGGACGTGATGCACACTTTTCTTTGCCCTATGTGTTGAAGTGTTTGAAGGAAAGCCAGGAAGTTGAGTTCAATGAAGTTTCTCCATCAGATATGATAGAGTTTGTTAGAGAGAAGGGTTTGATGACTGAAAACGACGCCAATCAGATTTCAGAAGAAGATCTTTGTACTGCTGATG